>NC_073691.1:19982005-20085382 GCF_029784155.1 Uranotaenia lowii | reverse complement strand
TATCGCCGAAAAACGCTTCTAAAGGCCAGAAATCGCATTTTAAAGTTGTGATCCCAAATTAAGCTCAGAATCACGAAAAAACGTTTCTAAAGGCCAGAAATCGCATTTTAAAGTTGTGATCCCAAATTAAGCTCAGAATCACGAAAAAACGCTTCTAAAGGCCAGAAATCGCATTTTAAAGTTGTGATCCCAAATTAAGCTCAGAATCACGAAAAAACGTTTCTAAAGGCCAGAAATCGCATTTTAAAGTTGTGATCCCAAATTAAGCTCAGAATCACGAAAAAACGCTTCTAAAGGACAGAAATCGCATTTTAAAGTTGTGATCCCAAATTAAGCTCAGAATCACGAAAAAACGCTTCTAAAGGCCAGAAATCGCATGTTAAAGTTGTGATCCCAAATTAAGCTCAGAATCACGAAAAAACGCTTCTAAAGGCCAGAAATCGCATTTTAAAGTTGTGATCCCAAATTAAGCTCAGAATCGCTGAAAAACGCTTCTAAAGGCCAGAAATCGCATTTTAAAGTTGTGATCCCAAATTAAGCTCAGAATCGCCGAAAAACGCTTCTAAAGGCCAGAAATCGCATTTTAAAGTTGTGATCCCAAATTAAGCTCAGAATCACGAAAAAACGCTTCTAAAGGCCAGAAATCGCATTTTAAAGTTGTGATCCCAAATTAAGCTCAGAATCACGAAAAAACGCTTCTAAAGGCCAGAAATCGCATTTTAAAGTTGTGATCCCAAATTAAGCTCAGAATCACGAAAAAACGCTTCTAAAGGCCAGAAATCGCATTTTAAAGTTGTGATCCCAAATTAAGCTCAGAATCACGAAAAAACGCTTCTAAAGGCCAGAAATCGCATTTTAAAGTTGTGATCCCAAATTAAGCTCAGAATCACGAAAAAACGCTTCTAAAGGCCAGAAATCGCATTTTAAAGTTGTGATCCCAAATTAAGCTCAGAATCACGAAAAAACGCTTCTAAAGGCCAGAAATCGCATTTTAAAGTTGTGATCCCAAATTAAGCTCAGAATCACGAAAAAACGCTTCTAAAGGCCAGAAATCGCATTTTAAAGTTGTGATCCCAAATTAAGCTCAGAATCACGAAAAAACGCTTCTAAAGGCCAGAAATCGCATTTTAAAGTTGTGATCCCAAATTAAGCTCAGAATCACGAAAAAACGCTTCTAAAGGCCAGAAATCGCATTTTAAAGTTGTGATCCCAAATTAAGCTCAGAATCACGAAAAAACGCTTCTAAAGGCCAGAAATCGCATTTTAAAGTTGTGATCCCAAATTAAACTCAGAATCGCCGAAAAAACGCTTCTAAAGGCCAGAAATCGCATTTTAAAGTTGTGATCCCAAATTAAACTCAGAATCGCCGAAAAACGCTTCTAAAGGCCAGAAATCGCATTTTAAAGTTGTGATCCCAAATTAAGCTCAGAATCGCTAAAAAACGCTTCTAAAGGCCAGAAATCGCATTTTAAAGTTGTGATCCCAAATTAAGCTCAGAATCACGAAAAAACGCTTCTAAAGGCCAGAAATCGCATTTTAAAGTTGTGATCCCAAATTAAGCTCAGAATCACGAAAAAACGCTTCTAAAGGCCAGAAATCGCATTTTAAAGTTGTGATCCCAAATTAAGCTCAGAATCGCCGAAAAACGCTTCTAAAGGCCAGAAATCGCATTTTAAAGTTGTGATCCCAAATTAAGCTCAGAATCACGAAAAAACGCTTCTGAAGGCCAGAAATCGCATTTTAAAGTTGTGATCCCAAATTAAGCTCAGAATCACGAAAAAACGCTTCTAAAGGCCAGAAATCGCATTTTAAAGTTGTGATCCCAAATTAAGCTCAGAATCGCCGAAAAACGCTTCTAAAGGCCAGAAATCGCATTTTAAAGTTGTGATCCCAAATTAAGCTCAGAATCACGAAAAAACGCTTCTAAAGGCCAGAAATCGCATTTTAAAGTTGTGATCCCAAATTAAGCTCAGAATCACGAAAAAACGCTTCTAAAGGCCAGAAATCGCATTTTAAAGTTGTGATCCCAAATTAAGCTCAGAATCACGAAAAAACGCTTCTAAAGGCCAGAAATCGCATTTTAAAGTTGTGATCCCAAATTAAACTCAGAATCGCCGAAAAACGCTTCTAAAGGCCAGAAATCGCATTTTAAAGTTGTGATCCCAAATTAAACTCAGAATCGCCGAAAAACGCTTCTAAAGGCCAGAAAACGCATTTTAAAGTTGTGATCCCAAATTAAGCTCAGAATCGCTAAAAAACGCTTCTAAAGGCCAGAAATCGCATTTTAAAGTTGTGATCCCAAATTAAGCTCAGAATCGCCGAAAAACGCTTCTAAAGGCCAGAAATCGCATTTTAAAGTTGTGATCCCAAATTAAGCTCAGAATCACGAAAAAACGCTTCTGAAGGCCAGAAATCGCATTTTAAAGTTGTGATCCCAAATTAAGCTCAGAATCACGAAAAAACGCTTTTAAAGGCCAGAAATCGCATTTTAAAGTTGTGATCCCAAATTAAGCTCAGAATCACGAAAAAACGCTTCTGAAGGCCAAAAATCGCATTTTAAAGTTGTGATCCCAAATTAATCTCAGAATCACGAAAAAACGTTTCTAAAGGCCAGAAATCGCATTTTAAAGTTGTGATCCCAAATTAAGCTCAGAATCGCCGAAAAACGCTTCTAAAGGCCAGAAATCGCATTTTAAAGTTGTGATCCCAAATTTAGCTCAGAATCGCCGAAAAACGCTTCTAAAGGCCAGAAATCGCATTTTAAAGTTGTGATCCCAAATTAAGCTCAGAATCGCCGAAAAACGCTTCTAAAGGCCAGAAATCGCATTTTAAAGTTGTGATCCCAAATTAAGCTCAGAATCACGAAAAAACGCTTCTAAAGGCCAGAAATCGCATTTTAAAGTTGTGATCCCAAATTAAGCTCAGAATCGCCGAAAAACGCTTCTAAAGGCCAGAAATCGCATTTTAAAGTTGTGATCCCAAATTAAGCTCAGAATCGCCGAAAAACGCTTCTAAAGGCCAGAAATCGCATTTTAAAGTTGTGATCCCAAATTAAGCTCAGAATCACGAAAAAACGCTTTTAAAGGCCAGAAATCGCATTTTAAAGTTGTGATCCCAAATTAAGCTCAGAATCACGAAAAAACGCTTCTGAAGGCCAAAAATCGCATTTTAAAGTTGTGATCCCAAATTAATCTCAGAATCACGAAAAAACGTTTCTAAAGGCCAGAAATCGCATTTTAAAGTTGTGATCCCAAATTAAGCTCAGAATCGCCGAAAAACGCTTCTAAAGGCCAGAAATCGCATTTTAAAGTTGTGATCCCAAATTTAGCTCAGAATCGCCGAAAAACGCTTCTAAAGGCCAGAAATCGCATTTTAAAGTTGTGATCCCAAATTAAGCTCAGAATCGCCGAAAAACGCTTCTAAAGGCCAGAAATCGCATTTTAAAGTTGTGATCCCAAATTAAGCTCAGAATCACGAAAAAACGCTTCTAAAGGCCAGAAATCGCATTTTAAAGTTGTGATCCAAAATTAAGCTCAGAATCGCCGAAAAACGCTTCTAAAGGCCAGAAATCGCATTTTAAAGTTGTGATCCCAAATTAAGCTCAGAATGGCCAAAAAACGCTTCTAAAGGCCAGAAATCGCATTTTAAAGTTGTGATCCCAAATTAAGCCCAGAATGGCCAAAAAACGCTTCTAAAGGCCAGAAATCGCATTTTAAAGTTATGATCCAAAATTAAGCTCAGAATCGCCGAAAAACGCTTCTAAAGGCCAGAAATCGCATTTTAAAGTTATGATCCAAAATTAAGCTCAGAATCGCCGAAAAACGCTTCTAAAGGCCAGAAATCGCATTTTAAAGTTGTGATCCCAAATTAAGCTCAGAATGGCCAAAAAACGCTTCTAAAGGCCAGAAATCGCATTTTAAAGTTGTGATCCCAAATTAAGCCCAGAATGGCCAAAAAACGCTTCTAAAGGCCAGAAATCGCATTTTAAAGTTATGATCCAAAATTAAGCTCAGAATCGCCGAAAAACGCTTCTAAAGGCCAGAAATCGCATTTTAAAGTTATGATCCAAAATTAAGCTCAGAATCGCCGAAAAACGCTTCTAAAGGCCAGAAATCGCATTTTAAAGTTGTGATCCCAAATTAAGCTCAGAATGGCCAAAAAACGCTTCTAAAGGCCAGAAATCGCATTTTAAAGTTGTGATCCCAAATTAAGCCCAGAATGGCCAAAAAACGCTTCTAAAGGCCAGAAATCGCATTTTAAAGTTGTGATCCCAAATTAAGCTCAGAATCGCCGAAAAACGCTTCTAAAGGCCAGAAATCGCATTTTAAAGTTGTGATCCCAAATTAAGCTCAGAATCACGAAAAAACGCTTCTATAGGCCAGAAATCGCATTTTAAAGTTGTGATCCCAAATTAAGCTCAGAATCACGAAAAAACGCTTCTATAGGCCAGAAATCGCATTTTAAAGTTGTGATCCCAAATTAAGCTCAGAATCGCCGAAAAACGCTTCTAAAGGCCAGAAATCGCATTTTAAAGTTATGATCCAAAATTAAGCTCAGAATCGCCGAAAAACGCTTCTAAAGGCCAGAAATCGCATTTTAAAGTTGTGATCCCAAATTAAGCTCAGAATGGCCAAAAAACGCTTCTAAAGGCCAGAAATCGCATTTTAAAGTTGTGATCCCAAATTAAGCCCAGAATGGCCAAAAAACGCTTCTAAAGGCCAGAAATCGCATTTTAAAGTTGTGATCCCAAATTAAGCTCAGAATCGCCGAAAAACGCTTCTAAAGGCCAGAAATCGCATTTTAAAGTTGTGATCCCAAATTAAGCTCAGAATCGCCGAAAAACGCTTCTAAAGGCCAGAAATCGCATTTTAAAGTTGTGATCCCAAATTAAGCTCAGAATCACGAAAAAACGCTTCTAAAGGCCAGAAATCGCATTTTAAAGTTGTGATCCCAAATTAAGCCCAGAATGGCCAAAAAACGCTTCTAAAGGCCAGAAATCGCATTTTAAAGTTGTGATCCCAAATTAAGCTCAGAATCACGAAAAAACGCTTCTAAAGGCCAGAAATCGCATTTTAAAGTTGTGATCCCAAATTAAGCTCAGAATCACGAAAAAACGCTTCTAAAGGCCAGAAATCGCATTTTAAAGTTGTGATCCCAAATTAAACTCAGAATCGCCGAAAAACGCTTCTAAAGGCCAGAAATCGCATTTTAAAGTTGTGATCCCAAATTAAACTCAGAATCGCCGAAAAACGCTTCTAAAGGCCAGAAAACGCATTTTAAAGTTGTGATCCCAAATTAAGCTCAGAATCGCTAAAAAACGCTTCTAAAGGCCAGAAATCGCATTTTAAAGTTGTGATCCCAAATTAAGCTCAGAATCGCCGAAAAGCGCTTCTAAAGGCCAGAAATCGCATTTTAAAGTTGTGATCCCAAATTAAGCTCAGAATCACGAAAAAACGCTTCTATAGGCCAGAAATCGCATTTTAAAGTTGTGATCCCAAATTAAGCTCAGAATCACGAAAAAACGCTTCTAAAGGCCAGAAATCGCATTTTAAAGTTGTGATCCCAAATTAAGCTCAGAATCACGAAAAAACGCTTCTAAAGGCCAGAAATCGCATTTTAAAGTTGTGATCCCAAATTAAGCTCAGAATCACGAAAAAACGCTTCTAAAGGCCAGAAATCGCATTTTAAAGTTGTGATCCCAAATTAAGCCCAGAATGGCCAAAAAACGCTTCTAAAGGCCAGAAATCGCATTTTAAAGTTGTGATCCCAAATTAAGCTCAGAATCGCCGAAAAACGCTTCTAAAGGCCAGAAATCGCATTTTAAAGTTGTGATCCCAAATTAAGCTCAGAATCGCCGAAAAACGCTTCTAAAGGCCAGAAATCGCATTTTAAAGTTGTGATCCCAAATTAAGCTCAGAATCACGAAAAAACGCTTCTAAAGGCCAGAAATCGCATTTTAAAGTTGTGATCCCAAATTAAGCCCAGAATGGCCAAAAAACGCTTCTAAAGGCCAGAAATCGCATTTTAAAGTTGTGATCCCAAATTAAGCTCAGAATCACGAAAAAACGCTTCTAAAGGCCAGAAATCGCATTTTAAAGTTGTGATCCCAAATTAAGCTCAGAATCACGAAAAAACGCTTCTAAAGGCCAGAAATCGCATTTTAAAGTTGTGATCCCAAATTAAACTCAGAATCGCCGAAAAACGCTTCTAAAGGCCAGAAATCGCATTTTAAAGTTGTGATCCCAAATTAAACTCAGAATCGCCGAAAAACGCTTCTAAAGGCCAGAAAACGCATTTTAAAGTTGTGATCCCAAATTAAGCTCAGAATCGCTAAAAAACGCTTCTAAAGGCCAGAAATCGCATTTTAAAGTTGTGATCCCAAATTAAGCTCAGAATCACGAAAAAACGCTTCTGAAGGCCAGAAATCGCATTTTAAAGTTGTGATCCCAAATTAAGCTCAGAATCACGAAAAAACGCTTCTAAAGGCCAGAAATCGCATTTTAAAGTTGTGATCCCAAATTAAGCTCAGAATCGCCGAAAAACGCTTCTAAAGGCCAGAAATCGCATTTTAAAGTTGTGATCCCAAATTAAGCTCAGAATCGCCGAAAAACGCTTCTAAAGGCCAGAAATCGCATTTTAAAGTTGTGATCCCAAATTAAGCTCAGAATCGCCGAAAAACGCTTCTAAAGGCCAGAAATCGCATTTTAAAGTTGTGATCCCAAATTAAGCTCAGAATGGCCAAAAAACGCTTCTAAAGGCCAGAAATCGCATTTTAAAGTTGTGATCCCAAATTAAGCCCAGAATGGCCAAAAAACGCTTCTAAAGGCCAGAAATCGCATTTTAAAGTTGTGATCCCAAATTAAGCTCAGAATCACGAAAAAACGCTTCTAAAGGCCAGAAATCGCATTTTAAAGTTGTGATCCCAAATTAAGCTCAGAATCGCCGAAAAACGCTTCTAAAGGCCAGAAATCGCATTTTAAAGTTGTGATCCCAAATTAAGCTCAGAATCACGAAAAAACGCTTCTAAAGGCCAGAAATCGCATTTTAAAGTTGTGATCCCAAATTAAGCCCAGAATGGCCAAAAAACGCTTCTAAAGGCCAGAAATCGCATTTTAAAGTTGTGATCCCAAATTAAGCTCAGAATCACGAAAAAACGCTTCTAAAGGCCAGAAATCGCATTTTAAAGTTGTGATCCCAAATTAAGCTCAGAATCGCCGAAAAACGCTTCTAAAGGCCAGAAATCGCATTTTAAAGTTGTGATCCCAAATTAAGCTCAGAATCGCCGAAAAACGCTTCTAAAGGCCAGAAATCGCATTTTAAAGTTGTGATCCCAAATTAAGCTCAGAATCGCCGAAAAACGCTTCTAAAGGCCAGAAATCGCATTTTAAAGTTGTGATCCCAAATTAAGCTCAGAATCGCCGAAAAACGCTTCTAAAGGCCAGAAATCGCATTTTAAAGTTGTGATCCCAAATTAAGCTCAGAATCACCGAAAAACGCTTCTAAAGGCCAGAAATCGCATTTTAAAGTTGTGATCCCAAATTAAGCTCAGAATCGCCGAAAAACGCTTCTAAAGGCCAGAAATCGCATTTTAAAGTTGTGATCCCAAATTAAGCTCAGAATCGCCGAAAAACGCTTCTAAAGGCCAGAAATCGCATTTTAAAGTTGTGATCCCAAATTAAGCTCAGAATCGCCGAAAAACGCTTCTAAAGGCCAGAAATCGCATTTTAAAGTTGTGATCCCAAATTAAGCTCAGAATCACGAAAAAACGCTTCTAAAGGCCAGAAATCGCATTTTAAAGTTGTGATCCCAAATTAAGCTCAGAATCGCCGAAAAACGCTTCTAAAGGCCAGAAATCGCATTTTAAAGTTGTGATCCCAAATTAAGCTCAGAATCGCCGAAAAACGCTTCTAAAGGCCAGAAATCGCATTTTAAAGTTGTGATCCCAAATTAAGCTCAGAATCGCCGAAAAACGCTTCTAAAGGCCAGAAATCGCATTTTAAAGTTGTGATCCCAAATTAAGCTCAGAATCGCCGAAAAACGCTTCTAAAGGCCAGAAATCGCATTTTAAAGTTGTGTTCCCAAATTAAGCTCAGAATCGCCGAAAAACGCTTCTAAAGGCCAGAAATCGCATTTTAAAGTTGTGATCCCAAATTAAGCTCAGAATCGCCGAAAAACGCTTCTAAAGGCCAGAAATCGCATTTTAAAGTTGTGATCCCAAATTAAGCTCAGAATCACGAAAAAACGCTTCTAAAGGCCAGAAATCGCATTTTAAAGTTATGATCCCAAATTAAGCTCAGAATCGCCGAAAAACGCTTCTAAATGCCAGAAATCGCATTTTAAAGTTGTGATCCCAAATTAAGCCCAGAATGGCCAAAAAACGCTTCTAAAGGCCAGAAATCGCATTTTAAAGTTGTGATCCCAAATTAAGCTCAGAATCGCCGAAAAACGCTTCTAAAGGCCAGAAATCGCATTTTAAAGTTGTGATCCCAAATTAAGCTCAGAATCACGAAAAAACGCTTCTAAAGGCCAGAAATCGCATTTTAAAGTTGTGATCCCAAATTAAGCTCAGAATCGCCGAAAAACGCTTCTAAAGGCCAGAAATCGCATTTTAAAGTTGTGATCCCAAATTAAGCTCAGAATCACGAAAAAACGCTTCTAAAGGCCAGAAATCGCATTTTAAAGTTATGATCCCAAATTAAGCTCAGAATCGCCGAAAAACGCTTCTAAATGCCAGAAATCGCATTTTAAAGTTGTGATCCCAAATTAAGCCCAGAATGGCCAAAAAACGCTTCTAAAGGCCAGAAATCGCATTTTAAAGTTGTGATCCCAAATTAAGCTCAGAATCGCCGAAAAACGCTTCTAAAGGCCAGAAATCGCATTTTAAAGTTGTGATCCCAAATTAAGCTCAGAATCGCCGAAAAACGCTTCTAAAGGCCAGAAATCGCATTTTAAAGTTGTGATCCCAAATTAAGCTCAGAATCACGAAAAAACGCTTCTAAAGGCCAGAAATCGCATTTTAAAGTTATGATCCCAAATTAAGCTCAGAATCGCCGAAAAACGCTTCTAAATGCCAGAAATCGCATTTTAAAGTTGTGATCCCAAATTAAGCCCAGAATGGCCAAAAAACGCTTCTAAAGGCCAGAAATCGCATTTTAAAGTTGTGATCCCAAATTAAGCTCAGAATCGCCGAAAAACGCTTCTAAAGGCCAGAAATCGCATTTTAAAGTTGTGATCCCAAATTAAGCTCAGAATCACGAAAAAACGCTTCTAAAGGCCAGAAATCGCATTTTAAAGTTGTGATCCCAAATTAAGCTCAGAATCGCCGAAAAACGCTTCTAAAGGCCAGAAATCGCATTTTAAAGTTGTGATCCCAAATTAAGCTCAGAATCGCCGAAAAACGCTTCTAAAGGCCAGAAATCGCATTTTAAAGTTGTGATCCCAAATTAAGCTCAGAATCACGAAAAAACGCTTCTAAAGGCCAGAAATCGCATTTTAAAGTTGTGATCCCAAATTAAGCTCAGAATCGCCGAAAAACGCTTCTAAAGGCCAGAAATCGCATTTTAAAGTTGTGATCCCAAATTAAGCTCAGAATCACGAAAAAACGCTTCTAAAGGCCAGAAATCGCATTTTAAAGTTATGATCCCAAATTAAGCTCAGAATCGCCGAAAAACGCTTCTAAATGCCAGAAATCGCATTTTAAAGTTGTGATCCCAAATTAAGCCCAGAATGGCCAAAAAACGCTTCTAAAGGCCAGAAATCGCATTTTAAAGTTGTGATCCCAAATTAAGCTCAGAATCACGAAAAAACGCTTCTAAAGGCCAGAAATCGCATTTTAAAGTTATGATCCCAAATTAAGCTCAGAATCGCCGAAAAACGCTTCTAAAGGCCAGAAATCGCATTTTAAAGTTGTGATCCCAAATTAAGCTCAGAATCACGAAAAAACGCTTCTAAAGGCCAGAAATCGCATTTTAAAGTTGTGATCCCAAATTAAGCTCAGAATCACGAAAAAACGCTTCTAAAGGCCAGAAATCGCATTTTAAAGTTGTGATCCCAAATTAAGCTCAGAATCGCCGAAAAACGCTTCTAAAGGCCAGAAATCGCATTTTAAAGTTGTGATCCCAAATTAAGCTCAAAATCGCTGAAAAACGCTTCTAAAGGCCAGAAATCGCATTTTAAAGTTATGATCCCAAATTAAGCTCAGAATCGCCGAAAAACGCTTCTTAAGGCTAGAAATCGAATTTTAAAGTTGTGATCCCAAATTTAGCTCAGAATCGCCGAAAAACGCTTCTAAAGGCCAGAAATCGCATTTTAAAGTTGTGATCCCAAATTAAGCTCAGAATCATGAAAAAACGCTTCTAAAGGCTAGAAATCGCATTTTAAAGTTGTGATCCCAAATTAAGCTCAGAATCACGAAAAAACGCTTCTAAAGGCCAGAAATCGCATTTTAAAGTTGTGATCCCAAATTAAGCTCAGAATCGCCGAAAAACGCTTCTAAAGGCCAGAAATCGCATTTTAAAGTTGTGATCCCAAATTAAGCTCAAAATCGCTGAAAAACGCTTCTAAAGGCCAGAAATCGCATTTTAAAGTTATGATCCCAAATTAAGCTCAGAATCGCCGAAAAACGCTTCTTAAGGCTAGAAATCGAATTTTAAAGTTGTGATCCCAAATTTAGCTCAGAATCGCCGAAAAACGCTTCTAAAGGCCAGAAATCGCATTTTAAAGTTGTGATCCCAAATTAAGCTCAGAATCACGAAAAAACGCTTCTAAAGGCCAGAAATCGCATTTTAAAGTTGTGATCCCAAATTAAGCTCAAAATCGCTGAAAAACGCTTCTAAAGGCCAGAAATCGCATTTTAAAGTTATGATCCCAAATTAAGCTCAGAATCACGAAAAACGCTTCTTAAGGCTAGAAATCGAATTTTAAAGTTGTGATCCCAAATTTAGCTCAGAATCGCCGAAAAACGCTTCTAAAGGCCAGAAATTGCATTTTAAAGTTGTGATCCCAAATTAAGCTCAGAATCATGAAAAAAGTCTTCTAAAGGCCAGAAATCGCATTTTAAAGTTGTGATCCCAAATTAAGCTCAGAATCACGAAAAAACGCTTCTAAAGGCCAGAAATCGCATTTTAAAGTTGTGATCCCAAATTAAGCTCAAAATCGCTGAAAAACGCTTCTAAAGGCCAGAAATCGCATTTTAAAGTTGTGATCCCAAATTAAGCTCAGAATCACGAAAAAACGCTTCTAAAGGCCAGAAATCGCATTTTAAAGTTGTGATCCCAAATTAAGCTCAGAATCATGAAAAAACGCTTCTAAAGGCTAGAAATCGCATTTTAAAGTTGTGATCCCAAATTAAGCTCAGAATCATGAAAAAACGCTTCTAAAGGCTAGAAATCGCATTTTAAAGTTGTGATCCCAAATTAAGCTCAGAATGCCGAAGAAACGAGGTCTAAAGGAATGTTTTATTTGAAACGATTCTTCGGAATCACAAAAACACGGAACGACAAAAATACCCACCACCCCCAGAAAATTTATGGTAGGGCAATTCCACCCACTGAAGTTCAACACAACATAGAACTTTTCGAGACCGAACGTGGCTTTTTCGTTGTTTATGTAACGAAAACATAGATGGCACTCGTAGTTATGCTTTCGAATCTTTCGAACTTAGCTGTGAACGGATTCGTGAATTCTTACGAAACAAGCTTTTGATTTTGAGATTTATTTCCGAGTGTCCTTTTCTCGGTCTGGTCTGGGAAATAATTCACAGTGGGAACGACGGAAACGGTAAATTTTCCCACGTTGAGCATGAGGATTTACTTATCTAGTTCAGAGGATTTTCGATTCAATAAAAAAAAACATAGCGAATAAAGCATACAAACCACGTGGGATCACAACTTTAAAATGCGATTTCTGGCCTTTAGAAGCGTTTTTCGGCGATTCTGAGCTTAATTTGGGATCACAACTTTAAAATGCATTTTCTGGTCTACAAACCACGTGGAGAAGAAAAAAAAATTCTGAAAGGTTTTAATATTCAAGGCCTACTTATAGAATGAGTTGAACTTAAACAAAAACCGCACGCAAAAGATTGCCACCAAAATCATTGTTTTGAATAACGCAAATCATCAACGAGTAACTCGGCGAAAGGTCGAAACGTATTTGTTTACAAAACCAAAAAGTTTATTTGTTTTTGGGTTGTTTTTCTCCCTCAAACGAAACACCATTGAAGTAATAAATAGCCCGATAATTTAGTGCCACGTGGCAGCGTTTTATGCTCGAACATCATCAATAATAGCGGACAGAAGCAGCAATAATTCCACTGTTGATAATGTGCGATACGTCGCGCCGCCGGGAGTGTGTTAGCCCTTTTGTTTGATGACAGACTTTATTGTTCGATGAATGGATCAGTTTGATACACTTAAATTTCCATACTGCCGTAAACGATCCAATCGGAACTAATGCGCTATTGCTTGCTGCTGTTGTCCAAATTTTGAACCGTAAATGGAAAGGTCAACGTATTGTTTGTGGGAAGGATCAAAACATCAAATGCTTGAAGGGGTTGGTAATCGAACCACCAAAACGGAAAGCGGATTTATTTTTGGCAATCAATCGATTATTTTTTTTGTAAAATGCTTTCAACGATCATAATCAGTGATGCGATATGTATCCTAGAGACTGAAAAAAAACTTCTCTAAAAGTATAAAATATTCATCATAAATCAATGAAGTGACCGTTTCCTCATCGAAGACAGATTTCCTTATCTTCCGAACCGTATCTGTTATGCTAAACTTATCCATAAAAGCATCCGTTAAAAACATTTGCTGATCAGAAGGAAAAAAACGACGAACCATCCATTATGTTTTTTACAGATGTATGAAAAAAAACCCACCACATCCCTCCCGAAAATATCAAAACATTCGTCGTCGTGTCGGTCGTCGTTTTAAAATTCCACTCAAATGACCGAAAACTTTTCAACCCCCAACTCCAGATTGATGGTCGGTGAAATCCTGTCGTCGAAGTCCTCTCCCTTCTGCATATGGCCAATTGTTATCGGAGGGTGATTTGCCAAATCCACGTCCTTCGCCTTTTGGTTGGCTTTTTCATCTCTCTCGCTCCCAAAACATACATATAAGTAGCTATTATGTTACACATTTACTCGATTTTATTTTCGGGGAATGTAGCGGAGAATTTTATGAATTGGGAAAATTTATTGGTCTTTTTCGGGAGATGCGCATGCAGAGGAAATCGACGATGAATTGAGTCGAAACCTGTCTGTGTACCTATCTACATTTATTTGATATTTATCAATCGTTTGTTGATAGATAGAAGAAATGAGGCAAGGGGAAAATTTTCTGGGGTTTATTTACCATGTTTGATTGAGCCTTTGTTTTGATTCGGATTGACTATCAAAATTTATTCACTTGCTTCTAAAATCTCTGATAATTTTTTTCCCAAATTATTGCATTTCGATGCTATAGAATTCAAGAATTAAATTGGCAAAATATTATTTACGACACATTAGTGACAATTTCAGTTATTTTGATTCAATTTTTATATCACTGTTTTAAATTGTTGATCTCACTCCGGTTTGATTTTTCTGTTAATTAATCAGTGAGTTCCACTGATTACGTGATTAATTTTATCGCCTTATTTAAAAATAAAATAGAATAATAGTAGTATTCGGCAACACTGAAGATAAATAAAATAAAACAAATTTGTATGGCAACGTTTGTTATTTTGGCAACACTGGCAAAACAAACAAAAAAGTCAGTCATTGATCTATTCTTGTGAGTGAAAGACAAGTCTGAGTGAATCTCTGAATTGAGATTCACAACAATCGTAAAATCACGACAATGCACAGTGGTTTAAAACTCGAAAAACGTGATCATGGGCTTTTTGATGCCTTAGATGTCAAAATAGCTTAATGACATGTTCTACAATGTTTCATTATTTTTAATTGCGCATATTTTATCATTATTATTTTTCTGATCGATTCACCTAAAAGTGAGATATTTTTTTTATTTTTTGAATTTGTCATCCAATCAAAATGATGTGTTCAGAAAACTTGTAGACAATACAATTTTAAAAACCTTTGTAAAAAACTTTGAAGCTCTATCTCTCAAAACAACAGATTTATAAACATTTTTCTAAAAACTAACCTCAAAAAACGAAATTTTCGTTTAACTTTTTTCAAAGCAACTTTCGAGTCTTACTTTATATGAGAGAGTTGTAACAATTGTAAAAGTGCACAACTTTATTGAAGGTGTCAAGTTTCTATCTTGACGTTAAATGGTACTTTTTGTGTAGTAACGTTTTAAAATTGCATATTTTCATTGATCCATATCTCTAAAAGTTGCAAACTTATGGAAACAAAATTATATGCATTTGAAAGGCACATTCTTGAGCTTTAATGAACATATAATTTCATTCGTATGTATCAGGTTTTACTACTAAAATCATTTATCTGAAAGATGGTAGTTTTGAAGTTTTTGTTAAGCCAGCCTGGCAAACTCTTGCTTTTAAGCAAAAGGAAGGATGAAATCTTTTTTTTTCTATTCCCACCGTTGACAAGTGAAGACGACAGTTCTTAATTTGTTAAGATTGAAGAGTTGGCCCTGTCTAGAAGCGTTAGTACTAGCTTAGCTAGCTTAGCTTGTTTGACTACTCATATCCACCTTTAATCATTGAACTCGAAATGCTTAATTTACAGTTTTTAATTTTAAATCGATTTTAGAGGAATGAAGTATTTTTAACATTTGATTTCAAACTATACATTTCGAATTCGATGATCGCTGGCGTGGCTAAGCAGAACAAGTTCCACGTCGCCAATGGTTACTACTCCGTGATTAATCGAGGCCCTCAATTTTGCACAAAGTCCAAAAGAATGGTGCTTGGGATTAGCAGCCATTCTCATTGTACAAAATTGATGCTCTCCCTTTTTTATATGATTTATCTGATTAATAACGGCGCCGGCCACGTCCTAGTAGTCAATGGGGAAAAGGGAAGGATTGTTAGTTAGATACTCTTTAAGTTCAACTAGCCACCTCTCACTCCTGCATACTCCAAAAACATTTTTTTGAAATAGTCAGAACCAGAGATAAGCTAGTATCATCATCTATGGAAACCGTCTATACGTCTGCGAATCCATATTCAAGTATCCAAGGAAGGAGTTGTGTTAGTTGGTGAAAGGTAGAGATCAGGATTCATTTTGGTAAATGGTGCGATCATGATTTTCCTACACCCTGTCTAGAAGCGTTAGTTCTATTATAGTAAGTAAATCATTTATCTGAAAGACCTGATGGCAATTGTGTGAATGGATAAAACGGACACTTCGATATTCGACACGAGCGTGCACGCCAGTCAGTCAGTCAGTCGGCGAGCGAGCGAGCCAACCGAGTAGTGCGTGCGATTCCCGTGGCTGTAAGTGATTCGGTGGGCCACCAGTGCTTCTTCCGGGCTTCAGAGCTTCGGACAGGTCTGCACATTTGGCGACCGTGGCAGGTAATTTTTAAGAAGCTTATAAAAAAATGAGAAATTCGAAAAAAAAAGCGAACCGAAAAAGAACAACAAATGCGATTCACGATGAAATAGTTTTCATCAAACGAGGTTGAAAACCAAACAGTTTATTATTTACCTATTGCAAAAACGGGAAAAATGAGTAGGTTGATTACCTAACATTTCAAAACTTGTTTAAGAAAAAGCAACACTGTTGGAAGATTTTCGGAAGCTATTTCGATCAAGGGGAAGAAAGGCAACGTTCCATCCGGGAATAATGCCGAAACTGGACTGGAAGAAAATCACAATTCTGATTAAATTTCAAGTCCGTTGAGAAGAGAGCTTGGAAAAAAATGTTATGTTAAGCGAGTCGCAAGGGCAGCTTTATTATGTTCACAATTTCAAGCGAGTTGAGAGGACAGCTTGAAATTGGAAGGCATGATGAGAGAACAGCCTGAACATATTGACGTTAGTTTCAAGCGAGTTGAGAGGACAGCTTGAAACTGAAAGGCGAGTTGAGAGGACAGCCTAAAGAAGTCGATTAAAATTTCAAGCGAGTTGAGAGGACTGCTTGAAATAGGAAGGCGTGTTTAGAGGACAGCCTGAGCGTTTTGGTAACAATTTCAAACGAGTTGAGAGGACAGCTTGAAATTGGATGGCGAGTTGAAAGGACCGCCATTTCATATTGACGAGAATTTTAAGCGAGTTGAGAGGACAGCTTGAAACTGAATGGCGAGTTGAGAGGACAGCCTGAATAAATCTATTAAAATTTCAAGCGAGTTGAGAGGACAGCTTGAAATTGAATGGCGAGTTGAGAGGACAGCCTGAACAAATCGATAAAAATTTTAAGCGAGTTGAGAGGACAGCTTAACATTGAAAGGCGAGTTGAGAGGACAGCCTGAAGAAATCGATTGAAATGGAGAGAAAGAACAGCTTGGGATTTGAAACGCGAATTGAGAGGACAGGCTTTAAGTATTATTAGAAATTTTGAGTGTGTTACAAGTATAGGTAGAAATTAAAAGGCGAGTGGATAGGGCAGCCTAAACGTATTGATAAAAATCAATTCAAGCGTGTTGAGAGGACAGCTGGAAATTGAAAGGCATGTGGAAAAGACGATACAAGTATTGCATCTCATTGGAAACTATGCGAGTAGGAATGACAGCTTAAGATAAGAACGAATTTTAAAACGTATCGATAGTATAGAGGGCTTTATATTAAAATATTTCTTTAAAATTTCAGTCGATTTGAATGAACAAAGAAGTGATAAAGCAGATAGGAAAATACAATACTTAGCGAGTCGAGATAACGGATCGAGTAAATACGTTAAGCATTCTTGAATTGAAATAACAGCAAGGTCACGGCTTAAAGCTTGAGGTAGAATAAAATTTGCAATAAAATTGAATACAAAATAGTGAGAACATATTTATTGGACTGCTTGAAATTGAAAGACGAGGTAAGAAGGTCTCTTGAAAAAAGGAGTCAAGCTAACTGTTTGGTTGAACACAGTAGAGGGGATACACTGGACAGCTTGCAGGAAATGTATAAAACAGTTCCTTTACTGATATTTGAATTGATCGATGAACACGTCCTGGGAACGAACCAATTGATGTTAGAAATTGCACCTTGCATCGAAGTAAGATTTTCCGATGATTATCTTGCAAAGTGAGTAAGTAAATTACCTTAAGCTATCGTATTGCAACCTGAATAGAATTTAAAAGTCTGTCAACATAGTAATAAATGATGTCAGGTCTTTCGTTGGTTTTTTTTTACCTCTCATAAAGATTTTGGAATGTGAATCTGTTAAATGTTTGAGAGAGTTCTCTAAAGAAATTGCGAGAGTGTTGAGATAAGATAACCTATTGTGCATAATCACTCATAATGCAGCTCAACATTCAAATACCTTGCTTACATACACTCTGTCAATTCCTTGAGTTAGCGATCTTGAATAAAATTTGGAAAAAAACATTTAAAATGTATGAGATAGTATTTTTTTTAAATATTTTCAATCATATTTTTTTAGGATAGGAGGGGGATGTGTGAATGGATAAAACGGACACTTCGATATTCGACACGAGCGTGCACGCCAGTCAGTCAGTCAGTCGGCGAGCGAGCGAGCCAACCGAGTAGTGCGTGCGATTCCCGTGGCTGTAAGTGATTCGGTGGGCCACCAGTGCTTCTTCCGGGCTTCAGAGCTCCGGACAGGTCTGCACAGCAATACAGCAAGGCGTTTTTTTCAAGAATCTGAAAAATCTGCAGAAATCAATGGTACTCATAGAGTACGATTTGTTTTTTCTGTACTAACTTTTAATATTTAAGGTATAGATTTGGAAGTCATCCAACGATGCGGTGCTATTCTGCTAGTTTTGGCTTCTGGCCAGAAAATAAATGTGGAAAAATTCGATAAGTTTTCTAAGGAAACGGCCATGAAACTAGTCAATTTGTATCCGTGGTTTTACATATATACCCGCAGTAGTTCACAAAATTTTATTTCATGGGGCCCAAATCGCGATACACTTTTTAATACCCTTTGGGCAATTATCCGAAGTCGCTCAAGAGTCTAGGAATAAGGATATTTGAAATTATAGAGAACATCACACTCGAAAATTTTCAAGGCAAGCAACAAACATCGACCTTATGCATCGGATGCTCGAATCTCGGATCCTCTTATAACGAGCCTAAGAAAATCTAAACCAAGACCACATTTTTCTTTTGTTGCCGATGCAAAAAAAAAAGCTTGATTTAAAACAATCAGAAGAAGAAGATCATGAATATTAATTTTAATATTTCATTCTAATTTACTCTCTTACACAACTATTCAACCAAAAATAAAACTTTATAAATAAAGAAAAAACTTTAAAGATAGCCATGAAAATTAAAGGTTACAAAATCATGCATCTATGCCACTTTCGTGTTAAAAGGGCAACATTTTTTAAATATGTGTGTTGATAAAATACGCAAAATGCCCATTATTTCGAAACTACCTTCTTTCAGATAAATGATTAACTAACTATAATGGAACTAACGCTTCTAGACAGGGCCAACTCTTCAATCTTAACAAATTAAGAACTATCGTCTTCACTTGTCAACGGTGGGAATAGAAAAAAAAGAAGATTTCATCCTTCCTTTTGCTTAAAAGCAAGAGTTTGCCAGGCTGGCTTAACAAAAACTTCAAAACTACCATCTTTCAGATAAATGATTTTAGTAGTAAAACCTGACACATACAAATGAAATTATATGTTCATTAAAGCTCAAGAATGTGCCTTTCAAATGCATATAATTTTGTTTCCATAAGTTTGCAACTTTTAGAGATATGGATCAATGAAAATATGCAATTTTAAAACGTAATTACACAAAAAGTACCATTTAACGTCAAGATAGAAACTTGACACCTTCAATGAAGTTGTGCACTTTTACAATTGTTACAACTCTCTCATATAAAGTAAGACTCGAAAGTTGCTTTGAAAAAAGTTAAACGAAAATTTCGTTTTTTGAGGTTAGTTTTTAGAAAAATGTTTATAAATTTATATAAATTGTTTTGAGAGATAGAGCTTCAAAGTCTTTTACAAAGTTTTTTAAAATTGTATTGTCTACAAGTTTTCTGAACACATCATTTTGATTGGATGACAAATTCAAAAAATAAAAAAAATATCTCACTTTTAGGTGAATCGATCAGAAAAATAATAATGACAAAATATGCGCAATTAAAAATAATGAAACATTGTAGAACATGTCATTAAGCTATTTTGACATCTAAGGCATCAAAAAGCCCATGATCACGTTTTTCGAGTTTTAAACCACTGTGCAATGGCGTGGTTGGCAGAATAGGGACAGAGAGCGCAGATTATCAAGGCTGCTGCTACGAACAAAATTGTTTCTGTTTGGGCCACTGGAAAAAAGACGAAATGGCTTAGGAAGCGCAGATTTTTAAGACTGTTGCGACTGACTGTTTGTTATGAAGGCGAAATGGCTTTAGAAACGCAGATTTTTAGAACTGTTGCGGCTGATTGTTTGCTATGATTTGGCCGGCGGAAAAAGACGGAATTGGCTTAGGAAGCGCAGATTTTTAAGACCGTTGCTGCTGATTGTTTACTTTGATTAGGCCTTCCGGTGGAAAAAAATGAAATTGGCTTAGAGAGTGCAGATTTTAAGGCTGCTTTTGCTAATTGTTTGTTTTGATTTGGTTTCTGGTGGAAAAAGACAGAATTGGCTTATGAAGCGCAAATTTTCAAGGCTGCTGCTCTTGATTTTTTATTTTGATTTAGATTTTTAAGGCTACTGCTGCTGATTGTTTGTTTTGAAGCCTTCTGGTTGGGAGGCTGTTTCTCAAGCCTAGTCCACACTCGGCAACTTGAGGTGTGGGGGATAGAATAACACGAGAGTGTTAAAATCCCAGAAAAACAAAAAACAAAAAAAGGCAACTTGAGGTGCAATTTGGGTTGATGAGACTTGTTTATGTTTACATTATGGTTGCCGAAAATCTCCCATACTTGTCGGGAGACTTGAGGTATGCATCACTGGCCCTTACAACCCGAACTGCGATGCAGTTCAATTAGAGAAAGAAGAAGAAGAGGTATGCATCTCTTTGTCTAGTTCAAAACGGAAACATAAACAAGTCTCAGCAACCGAAATCGCAGTTCAAGTTGACGAGTGTGGACTAGGCTTAAGAATACTTCGAATTATTCCGGCTCAAACAGAGTGACAAGAAAAGCACAGTTTGAGAAAGCTGTTGCTAAGAATGTTTTCGGATTGTTCCGGCTCTGGTAAACAAAAGCAGAGCGACAGGAAAAGCACAAATTGGGAAGGCTTTTGTGAAGAATATTTTCGGATTGGATGAAGAATATGCATAAAATAAGATTTGAAAAGTTTTTGCAGAGAATGGAAGGTAGAATAGAGATGAGGGATATTTGAGATATAAAATTTTGTATTTTAGAAAAACAAAAGTCTGTAAATTAAAGATTCTATTGAGAATAGAGATGAGAAATGACATTTTTGTCATTTATTTTGTTTTTTTTTAATATAAGTAATTTTCGCCTCGTTTGGTATTTCATACATTTTATTCTTTTAGCTACGTTGTGTCTGTTTGATTTTTTGTTCCTCTTCTATTTATTCCTAAATTTTCTGGAATTCAAACCGTTTGTAACATGTTTATTTGAAACGGTTCATACCTTTAGGCTTTGAGGAGCCATCTTTCGCTCATTGTCGCAAGTCTCTGCATATAACAATAACATTCGTAGCTCGTAGTCCATTTCGATTTTTCTCAACAAACTGAAGTCTCGATCTGCTGTAACTTTTTCTGTAAAATTTTTTCTAGGCAGAGCTCTCAAGCGACTGAAACACCACTGAAAGAATAGTATAGTATTTCCATCAATAATCTAATTATATTAAATCATATGCAGTGACATTGCTGCTCGATTGTTTTTCCAGTTATGCTGCTGCTCCCCTCTTTCGTCTCACTGGAAGCAGAGGGGGTACCAAATATTCATAGATCTATTTATCGTACCCAAATACCTTTCCAAGCCAAATTTGGTTTCATATGCTTGAATAGTTTTCAAGTTATGCAATAAAATTGGGCTAAAGACCCCCCCTTCTTCCTGTATCTTCGTTGGTCGGAGGGAGGGGTCTGAGATAATCATACAACCATTTCTCGCATTCCCCTACCCTCCCAAATCAAATGTGGTTCCATTAGCTAGATTAGTTCTACAGTTATATAAAAAATTGTATGGTAGGCCCCCTCTCCCCTTCCCATCTCCCCACTAGAAGGAGGGAGGGATACCAAACTATCATACACTCCCGTGCCAAATTTGGTTCCATTTGCATGATCAGTTCTCGAGTTATGAAAACTTATTACATTTATTTGAGAGACCCCCTCCCCCTTCCAGGCATAGGGAGGGGTCCCAAACCATGACAGAAACCTTCCCCTGCCTTCAATACTCTCATCTGCCAAGTTTCACGCAAATCGGTTCAGTAGTTTTCGAGTCTATAGGGAACAGACAGACATACAGAAAGACAGACAGACAGACAGACAGAAATCCATTTTTATATATTTAGATAAATCATACCATTATAGTTAAATCTATAATATTTATAGTTGATTACATAAGGTCAATCAGCAGTATATAGCTGAATCTCTTTTATTTATAATTGAATGTGAAAAAATCAACTGCACTTTGATAATTGATATAAATAGCTGAAATAATTGGAACAACTGTCGTCTTTTTCTCCTTGGCGTTTTATCGAGCAAAAATATCAACCTGCATTTCCCTTTCAGATTACCATTGGAAGTCGCTGTTCGCTGTTATATTTAGTTGCTCATAAATTGTTGTTTCCAAGCCGCTAACTAACCAAAAGTTTTTGCGGTTTTGTCATTTCCGACCTGCGGAAGTCTCAATCCGCTGTGATAATCCAGTAAAAAATTGCAATAAAACGTTAGCCTGTAATCACTACATCAAAATGCGGATATTTTAATGAAAAGTACGACAGTAAGCTAAATGCTTAAAAATAGCAAGAATTTGCGCTTAAAAAAGCCTGGATTTTGAGTTGTAATCGTATCATGGAAAGCAGCTATGTCGATGCCAATTCGGCATCTTTATGATCTTGTTTATTTTTCGAATAATTTCCTTCCTTTAAGTCTTCCACAAACCTCATGCACTTTTGAACAGTGCTGCGCAGGGACGACAACTCGTGCGAAATGCTAAGAGCATTTACATCAATTAAATATAATTCTCCGAATATCCGGTTTTATTGGTTTTGCCACAGGACCGGGCTTTGTATCCCTTCGTTATTCCACAACAAAAGGACACGATGCTATACAGCAGTCAAAATTTCGCGACCACGACCAACCCATTCCATGGAAAAATCAGTTCCTCCGCAATCAATACATATAGACTTCTACGCGCTGATAATGCCATGCCTGCCGCCATTAGGACAATTTGTCACGGTTGATACGGTTTGGCGATTTCGGGATCCTTTTCTCTTTTGCAGTCGCGCGCTTCCCTTCTCATCGGAACAAATCCAGAGCCACTTCAGAGCCGGCACGCTTCTTGCATTTGTCACAGTGACGCATTTCCGCCTGTTTGAACTAGGATTGTGAAGGAGGTTTATTTTTGTGTTACTTGTTTTGGTGTGTTGACAGAAGAGAAGAATTTTAAACTAAATGTTGTGCAAATCGATAAACACTAAAATAATAAAAAAAATCATCCATAGTCTGAAAGTAAACATTCCAGCTCGTAAATCAGACTGTTTACAAAGAAAACGAAACGCTCATTTAGAGAAAAAGGGATCACAATTCAAGCCGGAAGAGCGGAAATTTCTCTCAACTGATCCAAAACGAAACTTTCCGAGGGCAAAGAAACGCAAAATTTACATTCCATTCTTCCGTCCAAACGACATGGCAATAGTGTAGTCGAACATATTACGAGCTTGTTAACATCCGACCGATCCTAAAAAAACTCTCTCAATTCCCATAAGTTTTTATGGCTTGCTTCTTACCAGTGTATCTAAATACGCAACATCTCCCCTAAACTGTTTATTCGATTTCGCTTTATTTCGGAATTGCTTTTTTTTGTCAACCAAAGCGTCTGGCGTACCAATCATATAGACACAATCGCAAACCCCGGGACCGGAAATATTATCCGAAACTGCACGTTTTCCGGCCATAGTGGCGGAAATCGTCTGTTGCCAATCGTTTGCGGACGTCGTCGCCGGCACAAATTGTGCAAACTTGGCATAAAGCATTAAATCTTTCTATTGGATTGGATGTCTATCTATTTGAATAGAGTAAGTATTTGTTGATATGAAATAGCTCCGGACGAACGCACGGCAAATTGCGTGATTTCAGGGTGGTGATATTGTGTATGGAAAACACTTCCGGTCCTAATGTTGCGTGAAAAGAAACTCGGAGTCCGAAGAAACCGTGTGTTGAGATTCTGTCTCTACTTAAAAAGCACAAGAATTTGATTGAGAAAAATGTTAATAATCACAAATTCGAACGTTTGAGTTCATTTTATCAACAAAAACAAGTTGATTAGAAGTAGGCCCTGAAAATTTATCGAGAAGGCGGATAAACAGTTCAGAATATGGTTTCAAAATGAATAAAAAAAATCATGATGACAAAAATGACAAAACTTACAAAAATTTCAGAAATTAAAAATAACAACAATTACACAAATATCAAAAATGACAAATCGTACAAAAATAACAAAAATGACAAAAAATACAAAAATTGAAAAATTATAATAATAACAAAAATAACAAAAATATCAAAAATAACAAAACTTACAAAAATAGCAAAAATTACTAAAATCACAAAAAAAAACAAAAATAACAAAATGACAAAAATATCAAAATTTATAAAAATTACAAAACATTACAAAAATTACAAAAAAAAACAAAAATTAATAAGATGACAAAAATAACCAAAAATTACCAATTACAAAATGTAATTACTAAAAATACAAGAATAACGAAATTAAAAATTACAATAATAACAAAAATTACAAAAATGAAAAATTTACAAAAATGACAAAAATGAAAAAAATGACAAAAATTATAAAAATTGTAAAAATTACAAAAATTACGAAAATAACAAGAATTTCAAAAATAACTAAAATTACCAAAGTTACAAAAATTACAAAAATTATAAAAATTACAAAAATTACAAAAATTACAAAAATTACAAAAATTACAAAAATTACAAAAATTACAAAAATTACAAAAATTACAAAAATTACAAAAATTACAAAACTTACAAAAATTACAAAAATTACAAAAATTAAAAAATTACAAAAATTACAAAAAATTACAAAAATTACAAAAATTACAAAAATTACAAAAATTACAAAAATTAAAAAAATTACAAAAGTTACAAAAATGACAAAAATTACAAAAATTACAAAAATGACAAAAATTACAAAAAGTACAAAAATTACAAAAATTACAAAAAATTACAAAAATAACAAAAATAACAAAATTGACAAAAAATACAAAAATTAAAAAAAAAAAAACAAATATTACAAAAATGACAAATATAACAAAAATGACGAAAATTACAGAAAATACAAAAATTGCAATAATAAAGAAAATAATAAGAATACAAAAATTGGCAAAAATTACGAAAATGACAAAAACGATAAAAATGACAAAAATGACAAAAATGACAAAAATGACAAAAATGACAAAAATGATAAAAATGACAAAAATGATAAAATGATAAAGAAATGACAAAAATGACAAATATGACAAAAATGACAAAACTTACAAAAATGACAAAAATGACAAAAATGACCAAAATGAAAAAAATGACAAATATGACAAATTTAACAAAACTGACAATAATGACAAAAACGACAAAAATGACAAAAATGACAAAAATGACAAAAATGACAAAAATGACAAAAATGACAAAAATGACAAAAATGACAAAAATGACAAAAATGACAAAAATGACAAAAATGACAAAAATGACAAAAATGACAAAAATGACAAAAATGACAAAAATGACAAAAATGACAAAAATGACAAAAATGACAAAAATGACAAAAATGACAAAAATGACAAAAATGACAAAAATGACAAAAATGACAAAAATGACAAAAATGACAAAAATGACAAAAATGACAAAAATGACTAAAATGACAAAAATGACAAAAATGACAAAAATGACAAAAATGACAAAAATGACAAAAATGACAAAAATGACAAAAATGACAAAAATGACAAAAATGACAAAAATGACAAAAATGACAAAAATGACAAAAATGACAAAAATGACAAAAATGACAAAAATGACAAAAATGACAAAAATGACAAAAATGACAAAAATGACAAAAATGACAAAAATGACAAAAATGACAAAAATGACAAAAATGACAAAAATGACAAAAATGACAAAAATGACAAAAATGACAAAATGACAAAAATGATAAAAATGACAAAAACGATAAAAATGACAGAAATGACAAAAATTGACAAAAATGATAAAAATGACAAAACTTACAAAATTGACAAAAATGACAAAAATTACAAAAATTACAAAAATTACAAAAATTACAAAAATGACAAAAATGACAAAAATTGCAAAAATTACAAAAATTACAAAATGACAAAAATTACAAAAGTTACAAAAAAAACAGAAATTCATTTTTGATTTAATTTTTTCTTTTTGGTCAATTTTGTTAATTTTGTCAATTTTGTCAATTTTGTCAATTTTGTCAATTTTGTCAATTTTGTCAATTTTGTCAATTTTGTCAATTTTGTCAATTTTGTCAATTTTGTCAATTTTGTCAATTTTGTCAATTTTGTCAATTTTGTCAATTTTGTCAATTTTGTCAATTTTGTCAATTTTGTCAATTTTGTCAATTTTGTCAATTTTGTCAATTTTGTCAATTTTGTCAATTTTGTCAATTTTGTCAATTTTGTCAATTTTGTCAATTTTGTCAATTTTGTCAATTTTGTCAATTTTGTCAATTTTGTCAATTTTGTCAATTTTGTCAATTTTGTCAATTTTGTCAATTTTGTCAATTTTGTCAATTTTGTCAATTTTGTCAATTTTGTCAATTTTGTCAATTTTGTCAATTTTGTCAATTTTGTCAATTTTGTCAATTTTGTCAATTTTGTCAATTTTGTCAATTTTGTCAATTTTGTCAATTTTGTCAATTTTGTCAATTTTGTCAATTTTGTCAATTTTGTCAATTTTGTCAATTTTGTCAATTTTGTCAATTTTGTCAATTTTGTCAATTTTGTCAATTTTGTCAATTTTGTCAATTTTGTCAATTTTGTCAATTTTGTCAATTTGGTCAATTTTGTCAATTTTGTCAATTTTGTCAATTTTGTCAATTTTGTCAATTTTGTCAATTTTGTCAATTTTGTCAATTTTGTCAATTTTGTCAATTTTGTCAATTTTGTCAATTTTGTCAATTTTGTCAATTTTGTCAATTTTGTCAATTTTGTCAGTTTTGTCAATTTTGTCAATTTTGTCAATTTTGTCAATTTTGTCAATTTTGTCAATTTTGTCAATTTTGTCAATTTTGTCAATTTTGTCAATTTTGTCAATTTTGTCAATTTTGTCAATTTTGTCAATTTTGTCAATTTTGTCAATTTTGTCAATGTTGTCAATTTTGTCAATTTTGTCAATTTTGTCAATTCTGTCAATTTTGTCAATTTTGTCAATTTTGTCAATTTTGTCAATTTTGTCAATTTTGTCAATTTTGTCAATTTTGTCAATTTTGTCAATTTTGTCAATGTTGTCAATGTTGTTAATTTTGTCAATTTTGTCAATTTTGTCAATTTTGTCAATTTTGTCAATTTTGTCAATTTTGTCAATTTTGTCAATTTTGTCAATTTTGTCAATTTTGTCAATTTTGTCAATTTTGTCAATTTTGTCAATTTTGTCAATTTTGTCAATTTTGTCAATTTTGTCAATTTTGTCAATTTTGTCAATTTTGTCAATTTTGTCAATTTTGTCAATTTTGTCAATTTTGTCAATTTTGTCAATTTTGTCAATTTTGTTAATTCTGTCAATTTTGTCAATTTTGTCAATTTTGTCAATTTTTTCATTTTGTCAATTTTGTCAATTTTGTCAATTTTGTCAATTTTGTCAATTTTGTCAATTTTGTCAATTTTGTCAATTTTGTCAATTTTGTCAATTTTGTCAATTTTATCAATTTTGTTAATTTTGTTAATTTTGTCAATTTTGTCAATTTTGTCAATTTTGTCAATTTTGTCAATTTTGTCAATTTTGTCAATTTTGTCAATTTTGTCAATTTTGTCAATTTTGTCAATTTTGTCAATTTTGTCAATTTTGTCAATTTTGTCAATTTTGTCAATTTTTTCAATTTTGTCAATTTTGTCAATTTTGTCAATTTTGTCAATTTTGTCAATTTTGTCAATTTTGTCAATTTTGTCAATTTTGTCAATTTTGTCAATTTTGTCAATTTTGTCAATTTTGTCAATTTTGTCAATCTTGTCAATTTTGTCAATTTTTTCAATTTTTTTAATTTGGCAAATATTGTCAATTCTGTCAATTTTCAATTTTGTTAACTTTGTAATTTTTTTAAATTTTGTAAATTTTGTAAATTTTGTCAATTTGTCAATTTTGTCAATTTTGTCAATTTTGTCGATTTTGTCAATTTTGTCAATTTTGTCAATTTTGTCAATTTTGTCAATTTTGTCAATTTTGTCAATTTTGTCAATTTTGTCAATTTTGTCAATTTTGTCAATTTTGTCAATTTTGTCAATTTTGTCAATTTTGTCAATTTTGTCAATCTTGTCAATTTTGTCAATTTAGTAAATTTTGTCAATTTCGCCAATTTTGGCAATTTTGTCAATTTTGTCAATTTTGTCAATTTTGTCAATTTTGTCAATTTTGTCAATTTTGTCAATTTTGTCAATTTTGTCAATTTTGTCAATTTTGTCAATTTTGTCAATTTTGTCAATTTTGTCAATTTTGTCAATTTTGTCAATTTTGTCAATTTTGTCAATTTTGTCAATTTTGTCAATTTTGTCAATTTTGTCAATTTTGTCAATTTTGTCAATTTTGTCAATTTTGTCAATTTTGTATTTTTTTTCAATTTTGTCAATTTTGTCAATTTTGTCAATTTTGTAAATTTTGTCAATTTTGTCAATTCTGTCAATTTTGACAATTTTGTCAATAATGTCAATGTTGTCAATGTTGTCAATTTTGTCAATTTTGTCAATTTTGTCAATTTTGTCAATTCTGTCAATTTTGTCAATTTTGTCAATTTTGTCAATTTTGTCAATTTTGTCAATTTTGTCAATTTTGCCAATTTTGTCAATTTTGTCAATTTTGTCAGTTTTGTCAATTTTGTCAATTTTGTCAATTTTGTCAATTTTGTCAATTTTGTCAATTTTGTCAATTTTGTCAATTTTGTCAATTTTGTCAATTTTGTCAATTTTGTCAATTTTGTCAATTTTGTCAATTTTGTCAATTTTGTCAATTTTGTCAATTTTGTCAATTTTGTCAATTTTGTCAATTTTGTCAATTTTGTCAATTTTGTCAATTTTGTCAATTTTGTCAATTTTGTCAATTTTGTCAATTTTGTCAATTTTGTCAATTTTGTCAATTTTGTCAATTTTGTCAATTTTTTCAATTTTTTAATTTGGTAAATATTGTCAATTCTGTCAATTTTCAATTTTGTCAATTTTGTCAATTTTGTAAATTTTGTCAATTTTGTCAATTCTGTCAATTTTGACAATTTTGTCAATGTTGTCAATGTTGGCAATTTTGACAATTTTGACAATTTTGTCAATGTTGTCAATTTTGTCAATTTTGTCAATTTTGTCAATTTTGTCAATTTTGTCAATTCTGTCAATTTTGTCAATTTTGTCAATTTTGTCAATTTTGTCAATTTTGTCAATTTTGTCAATTTTGTCAATTTTGTCAATTTTGTCAATTTTGTCAATTTCGTCAATTTTGTCAATTTTGTCAATTTTGTCAATTTTGTCAATTTTGTCAATTTTGTCAATTTTGTCAATTTTGACAATTTTGACAATTTTGTCAATGTTGTCAATGTTGTCAATTTTGACAATTTTGACAATTTTGTCAATGTTGTCAATTTTGTCAATTTTGTCAATTTTGTCAATTCTGTCAATTTTGTCAATTTTGTCAATTTTGTCAATTTTGTCAATTTTGTCAATTTTGTCAATTTTGTCAATTTTGTCAATTTTGTCAATTTTGTCAATTTTGTCAATTTTGTCAATTTTGTCAATTTTGTCAATTTTGTCAATTTTGTCAATTTTGTCAATTTTGTCAATTTTGTCAATTTTGTCAATTTTGTCAATTTTGTCAATTTTGTCAATTTTGTCAATTTTGTCAATTTTGTCAATTTTGTCAATTTTGTCAATTTTGTCAATTTTGTCAATTTTGTCAATTTTGTCAATTTTGTCAATTTTGTCAATTTTGTCAATTTTGTCAATTTTGTCAATTTTGTCAATTTTGTCAATTTTGTCAGTTTTGTCAATTTTGTCAATTTTGTCAATTTTGTCAATTTTGTCAATTTTGTCAATTTTGTCAATTTTGTCAATTTTGTCAATTTTGTCAATTTTGTCAATTTTGTCAATTTTGTCAATTTTGTCAATTTTGTCAATTTTGTCAATTTTGTCAATTTTGTCAATTTTATCAATTTTGTTAATTTTGTTAATTTTGTCAATTTTGTCAATTTTGTCAATTTTGTCAATTTTGTCAATTTTGTCAATTTTGTCAATTTTGTCAATTTTGTCAATTTTGTCAATTTTGTCAATTTTGTCAATTTTGTCAATTTTGTCAATTTTGTCAATTTTGTCAATTTTGTCAATTTTGTCAATTTTGTCAATTTTGTCAATTTTGTCAATTTTGTCAATTTTGTCAATTTTGTCAATTTTGTCAATTTTGTCAATTTTGTCAATTTTGTCAATTTTGTCAATTTTGTCAATTTTGTCAATCTTGTCAATTTTGTCAATTTTTTCAATTTTTTTAATTTGGCAAATATTGTCAATTCTGTCAATTTTCAATTTTGTTAACTTTGTAATTTTTTTAAATTTTGTAAATTTTGTAAATTTTGTCAATTTGTCAATTTTGTCAATTTTGTCAATTTTGTCGATTTTGTCAATTTTGTCAATTTTGTCAATTTTGTCAATTTTGTCAATTTTGTCAATTTTGTCAATTTTGTCAATTTTGTCAATTTTGTCAATTTTGTCAATTTTGTCAATTTTGTCAATTTTGTCAATTTTGTCAATTTTGTCAATTTTGTCAATCTTGTCAATTTTGTCAATTTAGTAAATTTTGTCAATTTCGCCAATTTTGGCAATTTTGTCAATTTTGTCAATTTTGTCAATTTTGTCAATTTTGTCAATTTTGTCAATTTTGTCAATTTTGTCAATTTTGTCAATTTTGTCAATTTTGTCAATTTTGTCAATTTTGTCAATTTTGTCAATTTTGTCAATTTTGTCAATTTTGTCAATTTTGTCAATTTTGTCAATTTTGTCAATTTTGTCAATTTTGTCAATTTTGTCAATTTTGTCAATTTTGTCAATTTTGTATTTTTTTTCAATTTTGTCAATTTTGTCAATTTTGTCAATTTTGTAAATTTTGTCAATTTTGTCAATTCTGTCAATTTTGACAATTTTGTCAATAATGTCAATGTTGTCAATGTTGTCAATTTTGTCAATTTTGTCAATTTTGTCAATTTTGTCAATTCTGTCAATTTTGTCAATTTTGTCAATTTTGTCAATTTTGTCAATTTTGTCAATTTTGTCAATTTTGCCAATTTTGTCAATTTTGTCAATTTTGTCAGTTTTGTCAATTTTGTCAATTTTGTCAATTTTGTCAATTTTGTCAATTTTGTCAATTTTGTCAATTTTGTCAATTTTGTCAATTTTGTCAATTTTGTCAATTTTGTCAATTTTGTCAATTTTGTCAATTTTGTCAATTTTGTCAATTTTGTCAATTTTGTCAATTTTGTCAATTTTGTCAATTTTGTCAATTTTGTCAATTTTGTCAATTTTGTCAATTTTGTCAATTTTGTCAATTTTGTCAATTTTGTCAATTTTGTCAATTTTGTCAATTTTGTCAATTTTGTCAATTTTGTCAATTTTGTCAATTTTTTCAATTTTTTAATTTGGTAAATATTGTCAATTCTGTCAATTTTCAATTTTGTCAATTTTGTCAATTTTGTCAATTTTGTAAATTTTGTCAATTTTGTCAATTCTGTCAATTTTGACAATTTTGTCAATGTTGTCAATGTTGGCAATTTTGACAATTTTGACAATTTTGTCAATGTTGTCAATTTTGTCAATTTTGTCAATTTTGTCAATTTTGTCAATTTTGTCAATTCTGTCAATTTTGTCAATTTTGTCAATTTTGTCAATTTTGTCAATTTTGTCAATTTTGTCAATTTTGTCAATTTTGTCAATTTTGTCAATTTTGTCAATTTCGTCAATTTTGTCAATTTTGTCAATTTTGTCAATTTTGTCAATTTTGTCAATTTTGTCAATTTTGTCAATTTTGACAATTTTGACAATTTTGTCAATGTTGTCAATGTTGTCAATTTTGACAATTTTGACAATTTTGTCAATGTTGTCAATTTTGTCAATTTTGTCAATTTTGTCAATTCTGTCAATTTTGTCAATTTTGTCAATTTTGTCAATTTTGTCAATTTTGTCAATTTTGTCAATTTTGTCAATTTTGTCAATTTTGTCAATTTTGTCAATTTTGTCAATTTTGTCAATTTTGTCAATTTTGTCAATTTTGTCAATTTTGTCAATTTTGTCAATTTTGTCAATTTTGTCAATTTTGTCAATTTTGTCAGTTTTGTCAATTTTGTCAATTTTGTCAATTTTGTCAATTTTGTCAATTTTGTCAATTTTGTCAATTTTGTCAATTTTGTCAATTTTGTCAATTTTGTCAATTTTGTCAATTTTGTCAATTTTGTCAATTTTGTCAATTTTGTCAATTTTGTCAATTTTGTCAATTTTGTCAATTTTGTCAATTTTGTCAATTTTGTCAATTTTGTCAATTTTGTCAATTTTGTCAATTTTGTCAATTTTGTCAATTTTGTCAATTTTGTCAATTTTGTCAATTTTGTCAATTTTGTCAATTTTGTCAATTTTGTCAATTTTGTCAATTTTTTCAATTTTTTAATTTGGTAAATATTGTCAATTCTGTCAATTTTCAATTTTGTCAATTTTGTCAATTTTGTAAATTTTGTCAATTTTGTCAATTCTGTCAATTCTGTCAATTTTGACCATTTTGTCAATGTGGTCAATGTTGTCAATTTTTACAATTTTGACAATTTTGTCAATGTTGTCAATTTTGTCAATTTTGTCAATTTTGTCAATTTTGTCAATTCTGTCAATTTCGTCAATTTTGTCAATTTTGTCAATTTTGTCAATTTTGTCAATTTTGTCAATTTTGTCAATTTTGTCAATTTTGTCAATTTTGTCAATTTTGTCAATTTTGTCAATTTTGTCAATTTTGTCAATTTTGTCAATTTTGTCAATTTTGTCAATTTTGTCAATTTTGTCAATTTTGTCAATTTTGTCAATTTTGTCAATTTTGTCAATTTTGTCAATTTTTTCAATTTTGTCAATTTTGTCAATTTTGTCAATTTTGTCAATTTTGTCAATTTTGTCAATTTTGTCAATTTTGTCAATTTTGTCAATTTTGTCAATTTTGTCAATTTTATCAATTTTGTTAATTTTGTTAATTTTGTCAATTTTGTCAATTTTGTCAATTTCGTCAATTTTGTCAATTTTGTCAATTTTGTCAATTTTGTCAATTTTGTCAATTTTGTCAATTTTGTCAATTTAGTCAATTTTGTCAATTTTGTCAATTTTGTCAATTTCGTCAATTTTGTCAATTTTGTCAATTTTGTCAATTTTGTCAATTTTGTCAATTTTGTCAATTTTGTCAATTTTGTCAATTTTGTCAATTTTGTCAATTTTGTCAATTTTGTCAATTTTGTCAATTTTGTCAATTTTGTCAATTTTGTCAATTTTGTCAATTTTGTCAATTTTGTCAATTTTGTCAATTTTGTCAATTTTGTCAATTTTTTCAATTTTTTAATTTGGTAAATATTGTCAATTCTGTCAATTTTCAATTTTGTTAATTTTGTAAATTTTTTAAATTTTGTAAATTTTGTAAATTTTGTCAATTTGTCAATTTTGTCAATTTTGTCAATTTTGTCGATTTTGTCAATTTTGTCAATTTTGTCAATTTTGTCAATTTTGTCAATTTTGTCAATTTTGTCAATTTTGTCAATTTTGTCAATTTTGTCAATTTTGTCAATTTTGTCAATTTTGTCAATTTTGTCAATTTTGTCAATTTTGTCAATCTTGTCAATTTTTTCAATTTAGTAAATTTTGTCAATTTCGCCAATTTTGGCAATTTTGTCAATTTTGTCAATTTTGGCAATTTTGTCAATTTTGTCAATTTTGTCAATTTTGTCAATTTTGTCAATTTTGTCAATTTTGTCAATTTTGTCAACTTTGTCAATTTTGTCAATTTTGTCAATTTTGTCAATTTTGTCAATTTTGTCAATTTTGTCAATTTTGTCAATTTTGTCAATTTTGTCAATTTTGTCAATTTTGTCAATTTTGTCAATTTTGTCAATTTTGTCAATTTTGTCAATTTTGTCAATTTTGTCAATTTTGTAAATTTTTTCAATTTTGTCAATTTTGTCAATTTTGTAAATTTTGTCAATTTTGTCAATTCTGTCAATTTTGACAATTTTGTCAATGTTGTCAATGTTGTCAATTTTGACAATTTTGACAATTTTGTCAATGTTGTCAATGTTGTCAATTTTGTCAATTTTGTCAATTTTGTCAATTTTGTCAATTCTGTCAATTTTGTCAATTTTGTCAATTTTGTCAATTTTGTCAATTTTGTCAATTTTGTCAATTTTGTCAATTTTGTCAATTTTGTCAATTTTGTCAATTTTGTCAATTTTGTCAATTTTGTCAGTTTTGTCAATTTTGTCAATTTTGTCAATTTTGTCAATTTTGTCAATTTTGTCAATTTTGTCAATTTTGTCAATTTTGTCAATTTGTCAATTTTGTCAATTTTGTCAATTTTGTCAATTTTGTCAATTTTGTCAATTTTGTCAATTTTGTCAATTTTGTCAATTTTGTCAATTTTGTCAATTTTGTCAATTTTGTCAATTTTGTCAATTTTGTCAATTTTGTCAATTTTGTCAATTTTGTCAATTTTATCAATTTTGTTAATTTTGTCAATTTTGTCAATTTTGTCAATTTTGTCAATTTTGTCAATTTTGTCAATTTTGTCAATTTTTTCAATTTTGTCAATTTTGTCAATTTTGTCAATTTTGTCAATTTTGTCAATTTTGTCAATTTTGTCAATTTTGTCAATTTTGTCAATTTTGTCAATTTCGTCAATTTAGTCAATTTTGTCAATTTTGTCAATTTTGTCAATTTTGTCAATTTTGTCAATTTTGTCAATTTTGTCAATTTTGTCAATTTTGTCAATTTTGTCAGTTTTGTCAATTTTGTCAATTTTTTCAATTTTTTAATTTGGTAAATATTGTCAATTCTGTCAATTTTGTCAATTTTGTTAATTTTGTAAATTTTGTAAATTTTTTAAATTTTGTAAATTTTGTAAATTTTGTCAATTTGTCAATTTTGTCAATTTTGTCAATTTTGTCGATTTTGTCAATTTTGTCAATTTTGTCAATTTTGTCAATTTTGTCAATTTTGTCAATTTTGTCAATTTTGTCAATTTTGTCAATTTTGTCAATTTTGTCAATTTTGTCAATCTTGTCAATTTTGTCAATTTTGTCAATTTTGTAAATTTTGTCAATTTCGCCAATTTTGTCAATTTTGGCAATTTTGTCAATTTTGTCAATTTTGTCAATTTTGTCAATTTTGTCAATTTTGTCAATTTTGTCAATTTTGTCAATTTTGTCAATTTTGTCAATTTTGTCAATTTTGTCAATTTTGTCAATTTTGTCAATTTTGTCAATTTTGTCAATTTTGTCAATTTTGTCAATTTTGTCAATTTTGTCAATTTTGTCAATTTTGTCAATTTTGTCAATTTTGTAAATTTTTTCAATTTTGTCAATTTAGTCAATTTTGTAAATTTTGTCAATTTTGTCAATTCTGTCAATTTTGACAATTTTGTCAATGTTGTCAATGTTGTCAATTTTGACAATTTTGACAATTTTGTCAATGTTGTCAATTTTGTCAATTTTGTCAATTTTGTCAATTTTGTCAATTCTGTCAATTTTGTCAATTTTGTCAATTTTGTCAATTTTGTCAATTTTGTCAATGTTGTCAATTTTGTCAATTTTGTCAATTTTTTCAATTTTGTCAATTTTTTCAATTTTGTCAATTTTGTGAATTTCATCAATTCTGTCAATTTTGTAAATTTGGTAAATTTTGTAAATTTGGTTGATTTTGTCAAATTTGTCAATTTTGTCAATATTGTCAATTTAATTAATTTTGTCAATTTTGTCAATTTTTCTAGTTGTCAATTTGGTCATTTTTTGTCAATTTTGTAAGTTTTGTCAATTTTGTCAAAATAGTCAATTTTGTCAATTTTATCAAAGATGTAATTTTTTTTCATTTTGTCAATATTGTCAATGTTTCAATTTTGTCAATGTTGTAAATTTAGTCAATATCGTCTGTGTTGTCTATTTGGTTATTTTTTTTTCAATTCATTCAATTTTATCATTCCTATCAAATTTCCTAATGATGTCATTTATGTCATTTTTGTAACTTTATTATTTTTGTCAAACTCTCTTTAAATATTCTTTTTGCTTTCCTAAAGAAATTTTTATGAGATATTTGATGCAAGAGTTTTTGCTCGTCTTAAAAACAGATAATATTTGCAGCATTTATTATATTCTTTATTTTTGAACACCCGTAAGCCGATTATCAACGTATTTTTGTTGATATTTTCCTCTTAAAATCAACATCGATCATAACAAATAAATTCCAACGATAAATAATTGATGCGCGATTATTTTTCTACGTGCCATGCCAAAGCATCAACAACTTCAGTCGCAGGGGTGAATTCGGAGACGTCAAATTTTACGCTCTCTCTGTTTTGATTCTCCCCTTTTTCGAAAGAGCAAAACTCCGGCGGCCGGCAGCTGCACGAGAAAGACGGCACACGTGCGTTCTGTTGTTTTGATTCGACATCGGTAGTTTTTGGTAGTGCGGTTTTTATTTGCTTGTTTCGCGAGTTTTAAATTGTTAAATTTATCCTACGTGAGTTGAAGGATTACCTTTAAAATGGACTTGATGCTAAGCACCTTTGTCACCGAGGATGTCCCAAAGGTCGAAAAGGTAAGAGCAATGCGGATGTTTAGACAAATCAAACAATGATTGAGAGGATGCTTTTCGTTTTTAGAAAAAGGGCAAATCGTCAGCCGGTGGAACGGATTCCGGTGGTAAATTTTCAATGGTTTTCAGCAAAAGTCAACCTGTGAAGGCTATTGTGGCGAGGAAAAGAGTTATTCCAGCAACGGCTAAGAAATCTGAAACGGATAATCAAGAAAAGTCCTCAGAAAAAACGAAACCGTTTTCCATGAGACTGGAACCACCTAACAAAAAACAACAGAACAAGTTACCAGTTAAAAAAGACAACAATTTGACAAAGAAAGCTAATCCTAAAAATGTTGATAAAACTCCCGAGACTGCGGACGAAAGACCAAAATTTTCGTTGACGGAACAATTCAACAAAAAGGTTCCCCAAAATCGAAAATCCAACATTTTCGACAAACTGAAAACGCAAATGCCCAAAGTAGACCTACCGGAAGTCCACCCATTGACAGAAAAAGTCTTCAGTGATGTCACCGTTGATTCACTAAATATCCATCCTCATTCGAAGAAGAACGTAGCCGATTTGCTGGGCTTCAAGAAGCTAACGGTGGTGCAGAATCTTTCGATTCCGAAAATTTTGTCCGGGAAAGATGTGCTGATTCGAGCGCAAACCGGCTCCGGAAAGACACTGGCCTACGCTTTACCTCTGGTGGAAAGGTTGCATTCCCAGGATGTTAAAATTTCCCGGGGAGATGGAATTTTAGCCGTTATTGTTGTTCCAACAAGAGAATTGGCTCTGCAGACTTACGAGCTTTTCGTGAAGCTATTAAAACCTTTCACGTGGATTGTATCCGGGTTTCTATGTGGCGGAGAGAAGCGGAAAGCTGAGAAGGCTCGCCTTCGAGCTGGTTTGAACATTTTGATCGGTACCCCTGGTAGACTTTGCGATCACATCAAGAATACGGAATCGATGAAATTCAACGCGGTTAAATACTTGATCCTAGATGAAGCTGATCGATTGCTTGAGCTGGGCTACGAAAAAGATGTTAAAGAGATTGTGGAATCGATCAAGGAAGCACGACAGGATCAGGAAGAGTCGATCCAAACAGCTCTTCTTTCAGCCACTTTGACCAATTCCGTCAAGGAGCTTGCCGGATTAACTTTAAACAATCCGGATTATGTCGATACAAGTGACATCGTTGTGGAGCGCCGATTCGACAGTATCAATGTTGAAGATATAGAAGATCGAATAACGATCCCGGCCACTGTTCGACAAAGTTACATCATAATTCCACCGAAACTTCGCTTAGTCATACTTTGTGGAGCGATTGCGGCGGAATTCAATCGAAAAACCAACAAAGCGCTTGTTTTTATGGCCACTCAGGACCTGGTCGACTATCACTACGACGTCATGGTCGAAGTCTTGACTCAGGAGAAACCCGACTCGGACAACGAAAACGATTCCGACGACGATGAAGAAGTTTCGGAGGATGAGGAATCCGACTCCGAATCGAAAGAAACGATCCTTCTACCCAACGTAAGATTTTTCAAACTGCACGGTAAAATGACTCAAATCGAGCGAAGTTCCGTGTTCAAAGAATTTCGGAGTAGTAAATCTGCGGTCCTATTATGCACGGACGTTGCAGCTCGGGGTATTGACGTTCCATCGGTTGATCTCGTGGTTCAGTTCCATGCTCCACAAATTCTATCCGATTACGTTCACCGCGTTGGAAGAACCGCTCGAGCTGGCCAAAGTGGTAAAGCTTTACTGGTAGTGGAACCAGCGGAAGTTGAATTCGTGAAATATCTAACTGAAAAGAAGATTCGACTGGTGGAGGATCCGGTGGATCCGATTTTCAACCGTATTGGATTGATGGTTAACAAGTCGGTTAACCGCAGGAATAAGAATAAGGAACAGGCAGCCGTGGAGTTGCAGCATCGGTTCGAAAAGCTGGTGGCCGCCGAAAAGGAGCTGTACAGTGAGGCGTGTAAGGGTGAGTCATTTTTATGATACTTTTTTTCATATTGAATCATTTAATTCCAACTCCAACCAAAAACCTTATGAAATTGAGTACCCTTTATGAAGAAACTTATTTACTTACTTAATGATCCCGCGTCGATTCTTCGGCACAAAGAGCCGTGGCAAAAGACTTCCACTGTTGGCGATTCGGAGCCAGCGTCTTCACTTTGTTCCAGTCAAGGTTCTCGTCGAGTTTCTGGGTCTGTCGCTTCCTCGATGTCCTTCTGGATTCCATTCGAGTGCCTCTCTGCAAATCTCGTTTTCATCTCTTCGCAGCGTGTGCTCAATCCATCTACAATCTACACTTACGTTCTCGAATCTAGATTTTTAGCGTCCTTAGATGAAACCGGCAATGTAGTTCAGCTTTTTAATGCACCGAAGGGGAGACTTTCATACAATACTTTTTTGGACATCTCGAGAACTTAACAAAAATTTCCAGCAAAGAGAATTACACCTAGTACAAGTTTTGTTTTCTATGATTATTTGAGGCTTCTCCATCCTTTCATTGGGGTAAAAGCAGTGTTGGCATCATTCAACGTCATTAGTCAAATGACTGTGACTGTTGAGCCTCTTGGTCCGTCAAACTCATTTGACTGTTCTTTAACGACCAGTCACTTCGTTTGCCAGTCATTCATTCCCCAGTCATTAGAAGCTAATAGAATTACCTAGTCAAGCAATCGCATTCAAACGACCGAAGACGAAAAAGAAAAGCATTTATTATTATTGTTGCTTCTGCCAGCAAGTCTTTCAATTAGTTGTACCTGCCGTCTGCAGCCGATCGAAGTGTGAAGAGATTTGCCAGTCCACTCATGAGAAATTTGACCATGTGTAGGAGCTTCGCCAGTCGCATGATGGAGAAATGTTGATTGTTGTCGTGCTTTATCCGTCATGCGAGTAGTGAGGCTCCGTCAATTTATGGCGTATTTTTTTTTGATTCCGGATTTGGCTCTGGAACCGTCAGAATAAAAAAACGATTTTCGGGTTTCGAGTTAGAAATCGCGGCAATAATCATTTTCCCGTTCATTATTTCAACTGTTTTGCTTTCAGCCAAAAACAACTGTTTAATGTTTTGACAACAACGTTGAGAGTATGGGGGTCGGACGCAATGTGGTGGAAAGAAGGTGATGAAGAAACACGCACACTAATACAGAACTCGTTATTCGAGAAGTAAAAAGGTAAACAAAGCCTACGTCACTTGCCAGGATGTTTATGTATCCTAGGCGAGAATCGTAAACAGCAGTTGGCAATGATTTTTTTCTCTATAGTTTTCGCTGTTGGTTGTTTGTTTGGAAATACAACTGACGTCACAAATTGTCATGGTTTCAATGTTTACAAAAAAAAACTTTTACTAACACTTAGCACGGGATTTCCATCGTCACCTGAGATGTGTATACAGGTTGGGTCGGACGCACTGAATTTTGACAGCTGAACAGAGTGAAGCAAAATGTAAACAAATGATGCATGGAAACAACATTTTTTAAAGTGAAATTTTGAAACACCTGCCGAGTTTTCACAAAAACTGGTGAAAGGGAAAGTTCGGAAAACTATTCAAGATTCTATTTTTGCTTTTTTTGATTGTTTAAACGTATTCTCAAGGTGAGTATTATGTGATTGAAGTCAGTGGTTTTAAATGTTATTAGAAAACAATCTTTTTTAAAAAGTGAATTTATCAATGAAAAGTTATCAGTTTTCAATTTTTTTCAACTTTATATTCATAAAAAATAGTTGAATAATCACATATAAGCCAGTTTTGGTTGTGTTAAGCCGTCAAGGTATCGTATTTAAATCGGCTTGAAAGTTGATTAAATTTTTTAGGTTTTCTTTGTTGTTTTTAGATTGATTCAGTTGAAAATAAGCACAAAGGTAAGTAAATTAATACAAAAATCAGCATTCATTATACAAAATTTATTATTACTTTAATATTAAACTATATGCTTCACTCAAAAAATGTACTTTTCATGTCTAATTAAATAATTTTAAAACCATAATATCAACAAATTTTAGACATGCTAGTTATTTATACTTGATGTAAAATTTAAAAAGAATCTCATTTTAAAAGTAAGGTACACCGGGGTAAGTGTGGACGGGTTTTCGTATAGTTCAACTTTAAAAAATCATAAAAAAATCAGCAGTGGAGCAATTTTGATAAATTGACGTTCAATGTGATGCAGAACATGTTTTTTACAAAAGCTGAAGAGATGAGCTCGATAGAAGCAAAGCGAAAAAAGTTATCACGCAAATCGTTATGGACGGCTGGTGTCTTCACTCACCCCGCTTTATGGGGTAAGTGTGGACGGTAGATTTTCCCTTTGATTTCTCAGGAAATTTTCAAAAAATTTGTGTTTTCTTGGTTGAATACGTTACTTTATTGCTCGAACCGTCCAAAATTTTGAAAAAAGTTCATGATACTATAATTATAGTGTGTAATTTATGTTACAACACACTAGATCCGATTTCATCAAAAACACAGAACAAATAAGTACTTTACTCAAATTTTCATGATCCGAATGCTTAATATAGCTAAATAATACAACTCATAAAGGATGAAGGACAGAAAATTGAAAAAATGTGTAAACATCAAGTCTTTTTAAAGCCGTCCACACTTACCCCAGGTAGGGGTTGGAGACACAATTTTAGTTTTTTGTAAATAAACTCTTTTTTCTTAATTTTTAACCGCCGTTTCTTTTCCTAACTGGTTGTTTGGAATGTAAGGATTGTTTCAATGTAGAGTTTTTCATCGAGAGCCAGCTAGTTTAGGAGAAATTTGCAATTGAAAAAGATGCACATCAACTCGACATCGTAGTTGAAAATAGAAAATTCCGAAAAAGTCGCTGTAAACAACCGTTATTGTCTGAATCGTATCTTTTTCACAGTTATTGGATAGATTACAAGTAAATTGAACATTCTGCATCAAAAGTTTGAAATAATAGTGCACAGTATTGTTTTTATAGCCATCGTCCACACTTACCCCGCGTCCACACTTACCCCGGTGTACCTTAATTGAATAAATATTGAACCGAGAATTTGATTTTTTTTTTCATAATTTTTCTGCCAAACATATTGTGAGGCCATATGAAATTGATTATCGGATGTGATGAAGCATCGTTCTTAAATAATTGTATGTTGCTGAACTTTTTTCTATTCATTCCTGATAACTATTTTAAATTTTTCTAAACTTTTCAAGTGTTCGGAAAAAAGATCATTTTAACATTATTAAAATAACCAAATTGTAGCCGAATGAACTTAGTTGAATGGACTACACAAACTGTAGCCTTCCATTCGCATATAGTCATTATTCGCTTGCTCGAACTGTATGCATCTTTGAGCTTAAAAACATTTTATTTGAAATTTTTGGCTGCTGCAAAACTGTAAAAGTAAATAAATAAGAATACACTCTAGGTCGTTTGACCAGAACGATTAAAGCGGTTCCGCTAGAGAATTAGTTTTGTTCTCATATGCTTGATTTGGTCAATGAAATCAGTGATTTTTATATGTTAAAAAATTTGGTAGTTTCAAATTTCAAAATTCTACCAAAAATCATTTTGCAACTAGTTATATCTCTTTTAACTTTTAGTGAAAAAAAACGGGGAGGGTTAAAGCAAAAATTCATAATAAAATAATGTTTTTTGTGGGGTTCCATAAATCGATGAATTAAACATGCATTTTATTTTAAGCATCTGTAACTAGATCACGGTGTCTCTGGGAGAAAACTTTACTTTTCAAAAATTAGCATCGCTAATTTTTGCACCAGTCGAAAGCTGGGACTTTCCCCTTTCATTTGAGCCCAAATTTGAAATAATCCACCGTGGGGTCTAGAACATTTTATTTTTATGAAGCTTTTTTAACCTATTTAACGGTTTTTTTTTAAGACAAAATCATACTAATCACTGTGAAAACGTTCGTCTTACCTCTGGCGTAAATCCAACATCATATGTCAATAATACGATTGGATAGGAAGTTTTCCTAGCTACAATTTTGTAGAAGACATCAAAGTGATACAAATTGAGAGAAAAAAGTTGGAATGTCACAAACAGAGGGATTATTATTTCATTTGAAAAATCTAATAAAAATTCTCACCACTGATTGTACTATGACCAGAAAAAGTATTCAACGAGCTTAGTAATTGATCGTAGAGTGAATTTATTAACATTGAAAAATCAATCTTTTACATGAAATTGATCAGGATTATCTGAAGTTATGAGCAATTGTGAGGTTTTATTCTGAAAAAAAATGTCTCCCGCCTTTCTTGAAAATTTAGTTATTTATATTTTGAGCTATGTTAGTTTGAACACTTTATGAACAAAAATTTGGGACTAGGAAACAAATAAGATTTACTTCTTACATTTAAGGCCAAATTTTATCACCTGGATTTCAAAATCAAATTTCTTTGTTGAAAATCATTCATTTTCTTTTATATTTTCTGAAGTTTTCTTTCACTTTTGATTGATTGTAAAACCTTAGGCACGTGTATAACCAGCATGATAAAGTGTCATATATAAAATTTAAAAAAAAAATAACCTTATTTTTTATGTTTGATTGCATAAATCAGTGATTTTGGAGGCACTCATGTATGTAAAAATGTGGTCGAATTTAAATTTTCAAGCAAAAACTCTAGATTGTTCATTTTTCTCAAAAGTACAGGAACTGAACCTAATGTCATCCATTTATTTTATTTTTTTTGATAAAAAGGAAAAACAAGATTACAAAATCTCAACATCAACTTTGTTTTCAACAATATTAAGAGGTTGATTTCATGTAATACTATTATCTGAAAATATTCTCTCAATTCACTTTAAGTTGTCAGATCTGAAGTAAGCAGATTTTTTGCGAATTTTTTATTACGTTTTCTAAAATTATTTCATTTGTTCAAAATAATGATTTTTTCAAATTTCTTAGATAAAATAAAAAAAACATGGGTTTTTATCTGATAGTATGGAACACTGCAAACATTTGTCTGTGGATTTCTGCATTTTTTGCTTTCCCCTGGAGCCTGGAATATTATTTTCTTACTTCTATGAAAACAAAACGTAACATCGTGTCATGAACAGTATTTGAAACAGTGGCTTGAAATGCTTAAAATATTTTTTCTACATATATTTGCCCAGTTTAGGCACTTATTCAAAATGTAATATTGCTCAAAGTATGAAATGAGTAACAACATTTTCATGTCAAGCAGGTGCCATCTTTTTTTATATGGCCGGAACAAATTTGAAATCTATCTTTTGTCACTTGGAGTTTAAACATCACGAGGAGGAGGGGGAGGGAATTCAAAATAAAAAATTATTCAAATTTTCAATACATTGAAAAAAATTGAACCAAAGCTGGCTTGCAACAAACTTGTATACAACCTACATTGCACAAAATCAAACAATCGAGAAAATTAAGATCAAACATTTGAAAAAATTCTAAACAACAGGTGATGTTACTTCAATCCTCTACAGTTCAGCTTTCGCTCTTTCAACTGTTTGAATTTTCGAAGAATGTATCAAATTTTTGTCTGAAATACCTTAAACTCTATTCATTCCCTACTTCGGGATTTTTGGAAAAATCGGAGCGACAAAAAAAAAGAATTTGATATTTGTTCCGGAATAATAAAACACCAAAAATGCTCATAACTTCAGATAACCTTGATCAATTCCATGAAAAAGATTGATTTTTCAATGTAAATAAACCGTTTTGAACATTTATACACTCTACAATCAATAACTAAGCTCGTTGAATACTTTTTCTGGTCATAGTACAATCAGTGGTGAGAAGTTTTATTAGATTTTCAAATGAAAGAATAATCCCTCTGTATGTGACATTCCAACTTTTTTCTCTCAATTTGTATCACTTTGATGTCTTCTTCAAAATTGTAGCCAGGAAAATTTCCTATTAAATCGTGTTATTCACATATGATGTTGGATTTACGCCAGAGGTAAGACGAACGTTTTCACAGTGATTAGTATGATTTTGTCTTTAAAAAAACCGTTAAATAGGTTAAAAAATCTTGAAAAAAAATAAAATGTTCTAGACCCCCCGGTGGATTATTTCAAACTTGGGCTCAAATGAAAGGAGAAAGTCCCAGCTTCCGAATGGTGCAAAAATTAGCGATGCTAATTTTCGATAAATAAAATCGTTCCATCAGAGACACCGTGAGATAGTTGTATAAATTTTTTCAAACTATACGAAATTTGAATCTACTTACGTTAAACAACAAACTCGTAGAAAAAACTGACCAAAAAACCTTTTTAAACTATTGAAATAATTGTTTGAAAAACCTAATAAATATGCTCACTTTATTTACACTTGAGCTCACTCTGTTCGTAAATTTCACAGCTGGCAGAAGTGCAGCTGGACTGAAGCGAATTGGTGAACTTCTCGCAAAACTGACTTTCTTCTCAGGGTGACTCCGTCCGTTTTTCGAGCGAACCTAGGTTGCCTCTCGAGCAATAAATGAGCACGATGACAGCAGTTAGAGCGAACCTAGGTTGCCTCTAGTCAGGCTTCGGACGCTCCTCAGAGCCCTACAAGAGCGGTGTAATTTTCTGCTCCGCTCTTTAAATGATGTTGTGAGCGGAGCAAGAGTGGTCAATAGGATCAGAGTGACGATACACACAGGGAGCGTTTTTCGTCACTCAAACAACACTCAAAATTGAAATAAGTACTCTATAAGTGCGTTTCCCAAAGAGCACTCTGAGAGCGTACACTTAGTGCGTCTAAGTAATGAATTGATGGTGTTGTTCGCTTTGGTTCGTTTTTTGCTGTGTTTTCCAAAGATAAATCAAATAGACAATAATTTCAAAATCGGGATTAATGAATCTAATACACTTTGGTTAAAAAATTGGCATTAAATTACAAGCTTACAGCGGCAATCTCTTCACGATTAGGTCCGAATTTGCAACTTTCGAAAACACCAAATTGCGATTTTTTTCATATTTAGATTTCTTTCATTTCATTGCGGGATGACCTGTTTCAATTTAAAATTTGTTTATATACTTCTGTGTGCGTTGCAACACATCATGTTATGAATTCCATTCAAATTAAATAATGAAAAAAGTCTTGAAATTTAACTTCAACTTCAAATCACTTGAACTTTGAGAAAATCGAAAAAGGTGGTTCGATTTGAACTGCAAGCCAGCCAAGAAACTGGTTACTGCTATTGCATAAATCAAGGCGTTTTCAGCACCTGGATTCCGCCTTTGTTTATGCAATATAAGCAGAGCTGCTTATGATTTCCATAAATCAGGAGATCTCATGAAAAATTCTGATTTTTTGCTGTGAATGATCCTGATTCTTGACGAACCAACCTCGCAACCCTGAATTGTGTTAAGACGTAAACGATCAATTACTTTACATTATAATAATTTCATAAAACCCTTGGAATATGAACCTATGCACGACTGCTAGCGAGCTGCGCTTTTTGTGCGTCTTTATTTTTGTTACGAAAGGAAGGGCGGTTGCCTAAAACACACTTAACTTCCCTCAGTGTTAACACTAAGAGTACACTCTGAGAGCGACACTTACGGAGCACACATCACTCATGTAAGTGAGTGTCGAACATTTTTTTCCGGGAAGCTTGAGCAAAGTGTGTGCGGTTTGTCGCTCACAAGAGTGTGGGTTCCACACCTCTTTGTGAAGCTTTGCTCTTGCACTTATGAGCGACACCTCAGGAGCCGTCCGAAGCCTGCCTCTAGTTTGCCTCCAGGTGAAAAAAAATACGGTATTAGTAAGGTGCCGGTCGTTTGATGAAACAAAACTAGTCGGGTCAAGCGTGACGGGCGAAATTTACCAACCCTGGGTAAAAGGAAGGGAAAAGGGACCTCCAAATCAATGTTTTGCATAACTCGAGAACTCATCGAGCAGATGGATAAAAATCCGGAAGGGGAGAGTATAAAGGTACAAGAAATATTTCTTTCAAGATTTGGTTCCCCCACAGGATAAGAAGGGAGAAGGAGGTGTCCATACATATATTCAGCATAATCCGGGAGCCTGAAATCAATCATACAAATGTATGCTAGCTAATAAACAAATAAAAATTGAATCCCCGCAATAATAGAAAAAAAAAACAAAATCAAAATCCAAACAAGAAAAACCTCAAGAAATACCAAATTCGAGCAACACCCGAAAAAACGTAAATGATAAGTTAAAAAATTTTCATCCGATCGAATCCAAAAGACAATGAAAGGTTCCATCCAAATCAAATTAGGTAGAATTTATTATCCTGATTATGTGTTCCTGCTGGAATGGAATGGCAACTTCCCGCAATGAGACCCCCCATTTCGATATGCGAAAAACCCGTGTAAGATATTTAGATAGAAGTTCGTTCGATACATCCTCATTCATGTAGGTGGTTTTCCATGAATGTACGTATCGTACACAAATGCCCTGAACATGGCGACGAGGCGCCCACCCGAAAATATCGCTTCCAATTACGAGGGAAGGAAATGAAATTAAGAGTATAATGCATAAAACCAATTGTAGCTCAAACACAATAGAAAGCTGTGTTCATGTTGTTGTTGTTCAGATGTAAATTGCAAAGCAAGAGACGAGAGACAAGTTTCGCACGGGTTCGAATTCGTTCCCAAAAACTAGGATAAATAATTTCTGGGAGGTTGAGCACACATCCCAATAAAATTTCCTCCAAAGATTCCAGATGAGATTCGTTCGTTCGTCCCTGCCCGAACAACATCAACATGGTTCGATTATTGTTGTTGTGATACATTTACGAGCACAGGGAGCACACAGCACGTCGTCTGACGCTTTTCGTTTCAGGAGAAGGACCTCTCGTTACAAACCAACTAAAATCGAACCAGCCAGCCGGAAGCCGCATGCGGAAAGCTGTGTCGCATTAACGGTTTTACGGGAATATTTTTGGGGTGGCCAATAAACAGCCAGAAGTCTATTAACTAGGAATGGTGTCGCACCGCCGCATGAAGTGATTATTGGTTCCATGCTTATTAGAGGCTAGGCTTTGGCTGCATCTGTAGGCTAACTCTAACTACAGGGGATTGGAATAAAGTCATTCCGCGATGAGTGGATTCGGCACAGGTTTTGGTCATGGTGATTTCGAATGCGTTGAGTACGACGACAACGCAAACCCGAAAAATAACATGCGAGGGAGATTATGGTAATATAATTGACTGTATTAACAAACTTCATTGGAATGGTTCCCTAGTTAGGGCAGCTTGGCTCTAGCTTTGATTGGAATGATTCTCAACTGAGCGAGGACCGAATTTGAAAATTGTAATCAAAATTGTGGGGATTTAGAACAAATTTGTGTAACTTAGTCTACGAGTTCCCTTAAAAAAGCCAGGAAACATTTTTCCAACAAAACCAGTTTGCTTTTCCTGTACCAATTCCTTAAAAATGCCCTGCCTCAGACTTTTTAAAGAAATTGAACTAGTTGCTTTGGTTTTTTTTAATTCAAATCAACACTCGGTGCATTAAAAAGTTGAAGTTCAGAATAAACGAGGTATTTTACCCCACTTCAATTTATTTATGGACCACAGTAGAGATAATATGAAGCATATGCAGAAAAAAAAATAAAATTTTGTTAAAAAAAAAAATTTGTTATTTGTTATTTATTTCTGATCAACGGATCACATGTTGATCCAAATGATATCTTAAAATTAAAGTTAAAAACAAAACATTCCAATCTAACTATGGGGTTCTCAAGGCCCTAATCACTTTTCTTCGGAAAACATCCCTCGAAATGTCGAAGTCAAAATGCTCCGAAAAACGGTTGAACGATTTCATTGCACCGATGAGGGCGCTGTTAGCTCCGTAATTGTTCATTCGAAAGGGAATGTACAATTGAAGATCCTGATTCCTAAATCCACGGGGTCGTACACTAAGCGGAATAGCCTCCAGTAGCGTGGGACAGTCGATTCGCGATGTCAGGAGGTTGGCGACAAATGAGGCACGTGTTGCTTGTCTGCGGGCTTGAAGGGTGTCGATATCTATGAGGCGGCATCGATTTTCGTAGCTGGGTCTTGCCAGTACAGGTGTCTAAGGGCATATCGCAAGAATCGCCGCTGAATGGCCTCGAGCCGATCGACACCGTTCTGGTAGTAGGGACACCAAACAGCTGAAGCGTATTCAAGGATGGAACGAACAATGCTGCAGTATAAGCTTTTCAGGCAATACACGTCCTTGAAGTCCTTCGCCACTCTAAAAATGAAGCCGAGACTTCTGGATGCTTTGTCAATCACGTAGTTGGTGTGTGCCTTGAATTCCAGCCGCTGATCTAAGATTACGCCAAGATCGTTAACGTGATTCACACGTGAGATAGGTTCGTTTCCAAGGAAGTACTCCGCAATTAAAGGCTGCCGCTTACGAGAAAAGCTGATGACTACACATTTGCTACGGTTTAATGGCAGGCAGTTAATGTCGCACCACTCAGCGAAGAGGTTGAATTGACATTGCAGAAAATTTATGTCGTCGTTGTCGTTTATGGAGTAAAATAGTTTTAGGTCATCAACATAGCAAAGTTTGGGGACGTCGAGGAGTGACAACACGTCGTTAAAATAAATTAGGAAAATAACCGGTCCGAGATGGCTACCATGAGGCACACCGGAGGTGACAGAAAACTGCCTGGAAGTAACTGCGGAACCAGCCGAGTAGAGTACCGCAGAATCCTAAGCGTTCGAGTTTTCCGATGGCAATCTCATGATTCACCTTGTCGAAAGCAGCAGACAGATCGGTATAGATTGCATCGGTTTGAGATTTGGCAGCAAAACTTTCATGCACAAAAGAAGTGAACGTTAGCAAGTTACTTGTCGTAGAGCGTTTGGGCATGAATCCGTGTTGATCATTCGAGATGTTATTTTTGCAGTACGTGAAGAAAGGATCCAAGACCACCAATTCGAATAGTTTGGCAATCGAACATAAGGCAGAGATTCCACGGTAATTGTTAACATCTCTCCTATTTCCTTTTTTATGTACCGGGAACATGTAAGCTTCCTTCCATAGTAGAGGGAAAGTGGCTCTATCTAGCGAAGCTTGAAAAATGAGCCGAATAGGGGTCAGCAAAACAGGCATAAAACTTTTTAAAAAAGCAGCTGGTATTCCGTCCGGGCCCGTAGAAAAGGAATTCTTAAGCTTCGCTGCTGCTCTAGAGATGACTGCTTCCTCGATTTCAATACCATTTATTGAAAAACCCAATGGCAAAACGTTCCTGACAGCGCTAGCTAGATGTTCTGGGGATGTTGATGCTGATGTGAAGATACTGGAAAATTTTTGGGCGAAGAGATCGCAGATTCCACGATCAGAGTTCGCCGTTATGCCGTCCAAAAACATGTTTGAAGGTATGCCAGGTTCTTTCCGCTGACTATTTACGTGTTTCCAAAAGGATTTTGGGCAAGACTTAAGGTTACGTTGTACGCGACGTAGATAGTTATGGTAACAACGTTCACTTGCTTTTTTATAAACGGAGTTAAGTTTACGATATATATCCCTAGTGTAGGATGATTTTTGCTTCTTGTAGTTTCGAAGAGCACATCTTTTCGCCGTCTTCAGTTGTCGCAGTTCAGTCGTGATCCAGGGGATTCGCGTGTTTCCACTGCTAGAGCGTTTTGGAAAGTGGCGATCGATGACATAATTCAGAATGTGTGAAAAGGTATCAGCTGCAGCGTTGGGATTTGAAAGATCAAGCTCAGATACCCAGTCGATAGTGCCCAGAACGTTAGAGATATCGTCGAAGTTAGCGTTCTTGAAGTCGAGGAAGAAGGTCGCTGGTTTCTGTACTGTAGCGTTCAGCCTAGTTACTTCAAGCGATGCCAATAGAGCAGGGTGATGTGGGACTACTTTAACAAGCGGTGCAGGAGCGAATTCGATGGTCGGTAAACGAGGTCCATCATTGGCAAAGCAGAGGTCCAGCGTACGACCGTATTCGTTCACCACGTCGTTGATCTGGCGCAAGGTCGCTGCACTCAGGGAGTCCAATATGATGTTTGAAGGCGCCGAAAAAGTAGAGCGTGCTGGCTCCGGGTACAGAAAGCTGCCATGGTTGGAGCACCACTTCAAACCGGGCATATTGAAGTCGCCAATGACAAGTAAGTCATCATCTGGAGCGCAGGAGAAACTGACTTCGAAGATGCAGCGAGAAAATGACTCAGCGAGGGCAACATCTCTTGAGCGATCGGGTGGCAGATACACTACACATACGTACAATTTCCGGTCTACAAGATCAATGCGAATCCATACAAGTTCCAGATCGCACCAGGAATTGTTGTCGATGAGCTGCGCTGGAAGATTCGACTTTACGGCAAGTAGCACCCCGCCTCCACTGGACTTTTTGCTGTTACGGGCGCTTCGGTCACAACGGAACACTGCGTAATCAGGGCCGAAGATCTGACTTGATAGTGTGTGGTCATTCAGCCATGTTTCCGTGAAGGCGATGACGTCATAGCAGGAACACGAAGTTGCGAGCAGGTAGTCGGTCAGGCAGGAATTTATACCACCCACATTCTGGTAGTAAAGGGTTATGGTATCTAAAGGACCCGGAGCGGATCTGAAGAGACGTGCACTGGAAGGTAGAACATCATCAGGCACAGGAATGCGATCAGAGGTACCATACTTGCCTGAATTCACAGGCCGGAGAGAACCCCTTCGCCGCAGACGAACTCAGGGCCGGGACGACTGATGAAGCTGGCAGGAATCAGCGCGACTGAGTCGAAGGGCTCAGGGGTCTCCGAAGTGTCTAGCTCGTTGCGTCCCGGTGCAGAAATCCCAGAATAGTTGGAGATGTTCTCGTTGGGCGGGTGATTGCCGAAGTAATAATGGCTGGAGTCAGCGCTGTTGGTACGACTGGAAACCGAAAAAGCGTCACGCGGTGTAAAAGTTCCAAAGGACAACTTATACTTGCCTGTCGATACAGGCTGGAGAACCTCGTCGCCGCAATCGAACTCAGGGCCGGGACGACTGATGCCGCTGGCTGGAAACAGCGCGACTGAGTTGAAGGGCTCTGAGGACTCCGGAAGGCCTGATACCTTGCGTCCCGGTGCGGAAAACCCAGAAGAGTCGAAGAAATTCTCGTTCGGCGGGTGCTTGTCGAAGCGATAAGGGCCGAAATCAGGTATATTGAAACAGCTAGGGTTCGAAATTTCGTCACGCAGTGGAAAAGTTTCGAAAAACAATTTATACTTGCCTGTCGTTGCAGGCTGGAGAACCTCGTCGCCGCAATAATATCATAGTTGTATTCGCAACACTGGAAATAATTGAAATACAATAAATTTCTATGATGAAGTTTTATATTTTGGCAACACTAGGCAAAACAAACATAATGAAGTCAGTCATTGATCTATTCTCGTGAGTGGAAGACGAATCTCCATATTGAGATTCGTATTGGTTGGTCGGCTCCTCTCAAACAGCACTCCAGTTCAGCTTCCGAGTGCAATCCTCTTTCGCTAATCTGATCACGTTCATGGGGAAAAAAGACCTCAGTTGTTCTAATTATTTCAGCTGGTTATACCAATCATCTAAGCGTAGTTGATGTTTTTGCATCCAACTATAAATATAATAGACTCAACTACAAACTGATGATTGACTTTACGTAATCAACCGGGGAACTGAAATGAAGGGAGAAAATTCGTCAATGATCACACAAATTGTGCAGCCAATGATTGAATTTGTGGTAAGTTGTGGCAATTTGTTAGAGAAAATTAGAAAGTTTGAGATCAAATGAGAGAAACCAGTGCTCAGAGAGAGTGAAAACGTGCAAATTGTTGCAAGTTGTGAAGGAGTTGTGGAATTTTGATCATTACCACTCCAAATGCAAAGATTTCTCTCTTGATTTCAATCCCTTGTAGAAAATGCTTCGTTTATCGTGTGTTTTAAAAGAGCCCTTTTGAATAACACTATCTTAAGGGAGTTGTAAAAAAGTTGCAAAAGTATTGCTAAAGCTTCAATAAAACACATACTTTGCTGTTTTTATTAGGGCTTTGGTACCTGTTTTAATGAAGCACTCAATGCTCTTTAAAAACTAGCGTTCAAGCCAAGTAGAAAAAAATGTTTTATTGGAAGAGTGGATGTAGGAATGATAAAACTAAGTGACAAATGATTTGACAACCGAGAAAAACGTATACACGCTTAAACTTTTTTACCTCTTTTTGAGATAGCATTAACTCTTTTGAAAGAGTGTTGAGTGATGGCTTTGAGAAAAACGGGCTCTCAAAATGATATAAATTAACACAGCTTCACGTGAAAAATAAAAACAACTTTGTTGCATCCGCATTCGAATTTCAAAAGACGGAAATCAGTCCACATCACTAACAAAACTCTTTCCAGATAAACCGCCCTTGTAGATTTCTAGCAGACTGCAACTACCGGCTGCTTTTTAGCAAAGACGAAGAAATGGAGCTTCATCACACACGAAAATGCTCATTCTAAGCATATATCAGCCTCAACAAGTTTCGGATGATATATCTAGTCAGAAGGAAGACCATTAGCTTTGGCCGATCATTGAAAACTACGATTTATTTAAAGCGTAACGCAGTTCTGATTATCGTGAGGAAAACATCCGAAGCAAGTTTTATAGAATCGTTTTACCGCTTCCAACTGCAACAATCACCATTATAGTTCGATATGCTGCATACTATTATAAAAGCGTTTCCTAAACCGTTAGCATACTGTTTGCAGAAAAGTTATCCCATACAACTGTTTTAACAGTTACATAACCTAACAACATATTCGAAATAGAATCATTTCGGGATTCAAGATTCAAGCAATATATTTTACAATTTTCTATAATCCTTTGCTAAACGTTTTTTACGCTTCATCAAATCGCCGTTTGACGATTTAAAACATCGTTTGGTAATAATAATCCTCATTATCAAATGACCGTCCCAACCCCGGTGCCTCACACAAAATTTAATACCGGCAATCGATTGCCCGTCTCTAAAAATATCCGAGCGCAAATTTTATTCTCATTCCGATGTATAATAACGTCAATATCACAAAAATATTGAAAAGTTAATATTGCCGACCCCTTTTGCCGGTCCCTTACATTATTGAATATGATACCTAAAATCGATTGCACGTCATTCAAAATTCTCGTGTATCAATTTTCATCTGAATCCGATGTATAATACAGGGTGTCGACTACCTGGAAAAACCTGGAAAATCAGGGAACATCAGGGAATTTTTCCACGAATCAGGGAAAAAATAATGATCCTGATTTTATTTGAAGAAATTGAAACGTCATAGTTTATTGTCTGCTTAAAAATTTACTTCAGTGAACGTTGCTCATGTAATTATCGTTATCCCTTTGATTTTTTGCGTTTCCGGGGCTTGTTTTGCATGAGAGCGGTGTTAGCCCTTCAATTTACGCGCTTTTTCATGAAGTGCATGAAATAAAAAATCATCTACCATCGAAAGACTTTGTTCTCGGATATGACACTGAGAATGCTATGAAAAAATGTCCTAAGCTCAGCGAAAAGCAAGTTCTGCAATTTCGTATCGAATGCAAAGGAATGCTGAAGGTACTTAAGTTAATGAAGCGATCGCCATTAACTTATCCTCTGACCAAGGCCGCCTCTTGCCTTGAGACTTCGACTATATTGACAGATCCTCGGCAGATTTAGCAGTACGGCAGTATTCCGGAGTGATTGCCAGAGGCGATAAATTTGATAATTATGACCGTAGCAAAGACAGGCTGGATCATTTTTGGAGTGGAGTGCTAGCAAATGCCAATTGTCCAGAATACTTCAACATCGTCAAAATGATCTGCTGTCTTTCACATGGCAACGCGAATGTTGAACGTGGTTTTTCAGTAAATTCCGAATATCTATTCGAAAATATGCGTGAAGAATCAAGGGTGGCTAAACGACAAATCTATAATGCTGTTTTTACGCTGGAGGGATAAAATCAGTCCAAATTCCCAACAAACTTATTCAGAGGGTTCGAAATTCACATGCTCTGTATTTGGAAGACAAAGATCGCCGCAAAAAGGAAGCTCTTGAATCAGATCAAACAAAGCTGATGAAGCGTCATCGAGAAGCGGAAGCAAAAGCGCTTGAGGTGAAAAGGAGGAAAATTTTGGAAGACGCACAGAAGAAGGCTGATAGCTTGCAAGAGAAAATTGTTATGCTGAAATCATAAGAATTTCTACAAGTGGATCCAAACTTGCTGACTTATCTTAAAATGTTTAGTATCACAAATAATACTTCCATTAAAATTATCGTAATAAATTAGTATTCTCGACTTAATGCTTTCTGTGCGTTTATTTTCGGGAGAAATATATTTTTTATAACTTTTAGTTTGTTTGTTTGTTTCTTCAGGTTGTTTTTCAAACCTGGAAATTTCTGGAAAATCGACTGGAAAATCAGGGAAAATCAGGGAATTTTTTTACCAGATATGAGTCGACACCCTGTAATATCGTCAATATCGCAAAAATAGCGAAAAATTGATATGCACGACCCCTTTTGTTGGCCCCTCAAACAAAATTTGAAACCTGAAATCGATTGACCGTCCCTAAAAACTCTCGTGTACCAATTTTTATCTAAATCCAATTTACAATAACGTCAATATTGCAAAAATAGAGAAAAGTTCATAAGGACGACCTCTTTTGCCGACCCCTGACCCAAAATGCAATTCCTGGAATCAATTGCCCATCTCTCAAAGCCCCCACGTGCAAATTTTCATCATAATCCGACGAAAAATAACGACAATATCGCGGAAACAATATTTGTCTTGTATGGACGAATCCCTTCAAAAGGGGTCATCTGAAAATCTGAAAACGTTTTTCATCATTCCTGGTCCAAATGAGCATCCATGCCAAATTTCAGCTATCTTGCTCTTAAAACGACTGAGTCTATAGAGGACAAACAAACAAACAAACAAACCCACAGAAATTGCTTTTTATATATATAGATAATCCACCATCCTCACAGTCAAAAGGAAACAAAACAAAAAGTTGCATGAATGCCTTTTGCCAAGCAACAAATCGAAATATTCTCATTTACTGCGAAAACTTCTCTTACTCAAAAATGGATAAATCCATCATAAGCGTGTATGCCATTTAGAGAAACGTCAAACGAAGCTGTGATTCAAGGTTTCTCAAAAATATTTTAAAACTGTTGATTGATATTGTTTTATTACAACTAATTTTCTAACTGGCATAAAACTATTTTAAAACTGATTTACAACTGCTTTAAGATTTTCAATTTTAACTTACTAAACGCCATGTTGATTAGGAAATTCAATCAATAGGTAATGAGTTTCAATGCAAAACAAAAATTGGATCACTTGAGCAAATTAATATGTTCCTTAAATTATTACTTTCAAATTAAAAATATTCTTCAAATGTGGTCAACCTTAATTTTCTTTGAGGCGCACTTATGTTTTGATGCTATTTCGTATATATTTCACCAGAAATCTGAGGTTGCAGTAAGTTTCATGCTAAGATATATTAAAAATGAAAATGAAAATATTTTTTTATATAATTCAAATGGAATCTTCACCAATCACCAAATGCTTAGGAGAGAAAGTGATAACACGAGAAAAAATACGGAACAGAAAGCTCCCACAGTAAAATTCCTATCAGATTCCTTGACGTCGTTTTAAAAGAGTTGTGGATAGTCTTAAGAGAGCCTTGAAGGGTTTATTAAAGCTTTGTCTATAAGGTCGAATAAAACTATTCTGTTGTATGTTTAATTATAGCTTGTAGAATTAGCTTTAAAGAGGTTAACAAAACAGGGCCAATTAGTCCATATGCTAGCTTTAAAGTAGTTGTGCTAAAGCATAGAATGCGCTTGGGTTTATAAAGTAGCTTTAGGAAATAGTCTTAAGCGAGCTGTGAAGGTTGGCATACAACTTAAATTGTTACTTGGGACAGCTTCAACAGTCAGCCGTACACAGTGGTTCTAAATCAAAAAAACTAAGTGGAATTAGAGCAACTTACAAAACTTAAGATGTTTTTTTTGCATGTATGTATGTAGGTAATCTACCATGGGTACACAGATTCACCGCAGTTTCGCCAACGCAAGCGCTAACTTGCACCCTTTAGATTATTAGTTCGGCAAATCTGCAATGCAAATCACCGCATACCCGACACCAGGCTTCGTAGGATGTGTACAAAACTCAAGATGTTTTTTATTATCTAAAAACTGTTAGACAGTTTGCAATTTATCACTTTTGTATAGAAATTACTTAATTGTTTAAGTTTAGGATTACTTTTCTATTACCCGGAAAACATTATACTCAGATTTGTTTTGTTTTTTGCTTTTCGTTCGTATTTTTTTCTTGGATAAAGGATGAAGAGTGCAGTAAAATATCGTGTTTTTTTTTAAATGTTACCTTACATCATTAGATGTTGTCGATACTTACGGTTTCGGATTCATAGAAGAACCGTTTTTCCAGATCGGGCCGATCCATAGTATTCCGCGACGAAACCAAGCCACATTGTTTTGGTTCCTCTAGCTTTGTCCAATTTGCAATCGAGAACAATGGATCAATGATTGCTGATGGCAGGTGATGATGATAAACGCGTTACAAATGTTTACATCATCACACGGTTAAGCGAGCCAACAAAAATTGGGTTTGTGGTAACACAACCAGATATTCTGGGTAAGAGTATCACAGTACTCATTGAGAAATGAGTACTTTCCCGGTTAAGGAATATAAGAGGTGAAAAGTGACAAATAGCTATCGCTAATGTAACAGGTAGTTATTTAAGGACTTCACGAACATTACGAATAAAGATTAACTTCATTCCACCACTGAAACCTACGTTTTCAACAGATGTTAATCCAATTAAAAATTTTTTAGCAAGATTCACATTTTTCCAACCTTTTGGCATTTCAAACAACTGCGCAGCGCACCGGGCATTCGAGATGGCTTTTGCTCAGGGGGATGGCATCCCTATCCTTTGGCATTGAATTTGACAACCATCAATATTGAGGGCCCCACATTTTTTGGCCTCCAAAAAAACTGACATTTGACTGTCAAGGACCCGAACTAAATGTCAAATGTTAGAGAAGTATGGTTTATAGCATACTAATAAAAAAATCGTTGAAATTTTGACTTTTTCAACTCTGTACTGCTTTGAGAGGAAAACACAGTAAACGTCTCTCCCGATGGATAGAAAAGAAGAAAAAGATTCTTGCTCGCAAGAAGAATCAGGTCGCCATCCCTCTGCACTTGCTTGATGGCCATGATCAGGGATGCCAGGTGGTTTTGTCGAAAATAAGTACAGCATGAACAAAAAAATCTGGATTGTTCAGGACACCACCGAAAATCTGACAAATTAATTATGCACAAAGGCCAACAGAATGATGCTTGAGATTACAAAGCAGTACATTCTCAATGAACAAAACTAATGCTTTCTCTTTAGTAAATGATCAAAAACGGTGCCGGCCACGTCCTAGTAGTCAATGGGAATAAAAAAAAAAGGAATATTAGTAAGCTACTCTTTGGTTCAGATAGCATCCTCTGAAAAATAGTTCGCTTTGGAATAATGTTGAAATTTAATTTGAAAGAAAGTTTATTTTAATTGAATAATTTTAACGAACTGAATGTTTTCCATGGAAGGGGTGCAACGCACACCAGGTCAGCTAGTTATTATTATTACAATTAAAATACATAAGTACTATTTTTTCGAGTTTTTGACGAGACTGCCAAATTCAGCTCAGAATGTCGAAAAAACGCTTCTAAAGGCCAGAAAACGCATTTTAAAGTTGTGATCTCAAATTAAGCTCAGAATGTCGAAAAAAACGCTTCTAAAGGCCAGAAAACGCGTTAAAAAGTTGTGATCCCAAATTAAGCTCAGAATCGCCGAAAAACGCTTCTAAAGGCCAAAAAAACGGAAAAGTCGTTCATATCATACAATTGTTCGAATTTGTAAAAATGAAAATTAGTTATTTTTAAGGCGGTTTCTGCAACCAATTATATTTTAAAGTTTAAACAAATAAAAGTAAATGTCAGAAAGTCATTTATAATAACGTCAATTTTCCCATAAACCGTTCAAAACTTTATGGGTCAAACCGAATTTGAAGAGAAAATAAATATGTTCAGAAAAGAGGTTATGGATGTTCTGGATGGATTTCAACTAAAAGGGGATTGAATTTTTACGTATAAAAATTTTCACATTTCCGTAAGGAACTCAGCTATTATTCTATCAATTCGTCAGAGCAATCACCGGAAGACAAAGAGCATTCGCGCACGAGCCGACTGTCATTTGATACTCCAATTGAAGTGTCACGAAAATATTTGCAACCCAACTAAACGTGGCCAGTGATGTTCAAAGCTTCCAAAGGAAGCTTCCAACCGAGAACAATCGGTCTAATATTGTTCTATTGTTAAATGGAAAAAATGTAGACCTCTGCTCAAAGAACCCCTAAAATGAGGAACAAATAAATTAAACGAAAATGACCAGAAGCAAAATATTCGCACCTCGGACAAATTGGGCACGCGATTGTTTTCCAAATGTTTCAATTTTCTATACTTTCAGAGAAAGAGAAAATAAAATAAACGCGATGGCTCCAGGGGCCGGAAACGGTTCGACACCATCAATGATACAATCTGCAGAATTGGAAATAGGTAACACGGCAGGGATTCATTGTCGCTCACGGATAGCCCGCAGCCAATTATCATTATTTTAGGAAGGCTAGTATTGATGGTGGAAGTGCCCTAATTTTGGGAAATAAAAAATTTGAAAAGAAGAGACCCTTCCGACTTCCGAAAGGTTCGACACGGCTAGAACTGAAATAATTGATCAAATCTAGGAAAACAAGAACAAACGACAGAAGAAAAAATCGCACCGACAAACCGCAGCACCAGCACCAGCAGCTCGAATTGAATTGACTTGAATTGAAATGAGCGAATGAATTATTATTTTGTTTGATAATAATTCTCCCATTTTCTCGCTTTGGCACTTTTCTCACAGTGGGTGGCGGGTAGCGATATAAAATACACGTAGATTTGTCAGTATAAATTTGGAACAATTCCTGCTGCTGCAATAACAAAAGGAATCGCCAATCGAGGACGGCGCGAGGAGGAGGAGGAGGGTTATATAAAATGGAAATTTTCAAAACCCGAAACAAGCGACGACGACAATAAAAGTAATAACAATAACACACAACACACCCCCTCTGGAAAAATTTGGCCCGTTTATTAGAACCAGAGAATGAAGTGGTTTTTAGTAAGCATGATTCTGATTGTTGTGTAGAAGAGAATGAAATGTACAATAAACACCACCGCAGGCCAATTTGGAAAATATTATAGCCGTACATACACTTCCACATATTTTGAGGAATTTCCCCCCACACCCGTTTTGTGTTTTTGTTTTTTTTTTCTGCTGACAAGATTTTGTAGCATTGCCGTTGTTTTTCATTGGTGAATTCAATTATTCTCCAAAAATTCCAACATGTCTGATGCTGACGAAAATTGCTACAAATTCTACGAAGTTTTCAATCATTTGACAAAAAAAGCATAACAAAAAAAAAAACAAAATATGAAATAACAATTTGTTTTAAAAAAATAAAAAATGACAAAAAGGACAAAAAATTCAAAAAAATAGAGAAACAACAAAATGAAATGTCAAAAAAACTAAGTGGCAAATATTTCAAAAAAGACAAAAAGAAAAAAAAATGATAAAAATTACAAAATGGTAAAAAATGACAAAATGTCAAAAATTTCAAAAACAACATAAATCCCAAATAATGTCAAAAATGACAATACATATAATAAAAAGACAAACATGTCTAAAGTAACAAAAAATTAAAAAAAAATTTAAAATAAAAAAAGGAGAAAAATTTCAAAACTTGCAAAAATTTTACAAATGACATAAATGCCAAAAAAGACAAAAAAACAAAAAAAGACTAAAAAGACAAAAAAAGACTTAAAAGACAAAGAAGAGAAAAAATACAAAAAGACAAAGAAGAGAAAAAATATACAAAAAGACAAAGAAGAGAAAAAAAACCAAAAAAGACAAAAAAGACAAAAAAGACAAAAAAGACAAAAAAGACTAAAAAGACAAAAAAGACACAAATGACAAAAAAGACAAAAAAGACAAAAAAGACAAAAAAGACAAAAAAGACAAAAAAGACAAAAAAGACAAAAAAGACAAAAAAGACAAAAAAGACAAAAAAAAACAAAAAGACAAAAAAGACAAAAAAGAGAAAAAAGGACTAAAAAGACAAAAAAGACAAAAAAAAACAAAAAAGACAAAAAAGACAAAAAAGACAAAAAAGACAAAAAAGACAAAAAAGACAAAAAAGACAAAAAAGACAAAAAAGACAAAAAAGACAAAAAAGACAAAAAAGACAAAAAAGACAAAAAAGACAAAAAAGACAAAAAAGACAAAAAAGACAAAAAAGACAAAAAAGACAAAAAAGACAAAAAAGACAAAAAAGACAAAAAAGACAAAAAAGACAAAAAAGACAAAAAGACAAAAAAGACAAAAAAGACAAAAAAGACAAAAAAGACAAAAAAGACAAAAAAGACAAAAAAGACAAAAAAGACAAAAAAGACAAAAAAGACAAAAAAGACAAAAAAGACAAAAAAGACAAAAAAGACAAAAAAGACAAAAAAGACAAAAAAGACAAAAAAGACAAAAAAGACAAAAAAGACAAAAATGACAAAAAAGACAAAAAAGACAAAAAAGACGAAAAAGACAAAAAAGACAAAAAAGACAAAAAATAAGACAAAAATGACAAAAATGACAAAAATGACAAAAATGACAAAAATGACAAAAATGACAAAAAAGACAAAAAAGACAAAGAAGACAAAAAAGACAAAAAAAAAACAAAAAAGTCAAAAATGACAAAAATGACAAAAAAAACAAAAAAGACAAAAAAGACAAAAAAGACAAAATAGACAAAATAGACAAAAAAGACCAAAAAAGACAAAAAAGACAAAAAAGACAAAAAAGACAAAAAAGACAAAAAAGAAAAAAAAGACAAAAAAGACAAAAAATACAAAAAAGACAAAAAAGACAAAAAAGACAAAAAAGACAAAAAAGACAAAAAAGACAAAAAAGACAAAAAAGACAAAAAAGACAAAAAAGACAAAAAAGACAAAAAAGACAAAAAAGATAAAAAAGACAAAAAAGACAAAAAAGACAAAAAAGACAAAAAAGACAAAAAAGACAAAAAAGACAAAAAAGACAAAAAAGACAAAAAAGACAAAAAAGACAAAAAAGACAAAAAAGACAAAAAAGACAAAAAAGACAAAAAAGACAAAAAAGACAAAAAAGACAAAAAAGACAAAAAAGACAAAAAAGACAAAAAAGACAAAAAAGACAAAAAAGACAAAAAAGACAAAAAAGACAAAAAAGACAAAAAAGACAAAAAAGACAAAAAAGACAAAAAAGACAAAAAAGACAAAAAAGACAAAAAAGACAAAAAAGACAAAAAAGACAAAAAAGACAAAAAAGACAAAAAAGACAAAAAAGACAAAAAAGACAAAAAAGACGAAAAAGACAAAGAAGACAAAATAGCCAAAAAAGACCAAAAAAAGACAAAAAAGACAAAAAAGACAAAAAAGACAAAAAAGACAAAAAAGAAAAAAAGACAAAAAAGACAAACAAGACAAAAAAGACAAAACAAAAAAGACAAAAAATACAAAAAAGACAAAGAAGAGAAAAAAAAGACAAAGAAGACAAAAAAGACAAAAAAGATTAAAAAGACAAAGAAGAGAAAAAAAAAACAAAAAAGACAAAAAAGACAAAAAAGACATTAAAGACAAAAAAGACAAAAAAGACAAAAAAGACAAAAAAGGCAAAAAAGACAAAAAAGACAAAAAAGACAAAAAAGACAAAAAAGACAAAAAAGACAAAAAAGACAAAAAAGACAAAAAAGACAAAAAAGACAAAAAAGACAAAAAAGACAAAAAAGACAAAAAAGACATAAAAGACAAAAAAAAACAAAAAAGACAAAAAAGACAAAAAAGACAAAAAAGACAAAAAAGACAAAAAAGACAAAAAAGACAAAAAATAAGACAAAAAGACCAAAAAGACGAAAAAGACAAAAAAGACAAAAAAGACAAAAAAGACAAAAAAGACAAAAAAGACCAAAAAGACAAAAAAGACAAAAAAGACAAAAAAGACAAAAAAGACAAAAAAGACAAAAAAGACAAAAAAGACAAAAAAGACAAAAAAGACAAAAAAGACAAAAAAGACAAAAAAGACAAAAAAGACAAAAAAGACAAAAAAGACAAAAAAGACAAAAAAGACAAAAAAGACGAAAAAGACAAAAAAGACAAAAAAGACAAAAAATAAGACAAAAATGACAAAAATGACAAAAATGACAAAAATGACAAAAATGACAAAAATGACAAAAAAGACAAAAAAGACAAAGAAGACAAAAAAGACAAAAAAAACAAAAAAGTCAAAAATGACAAAAATGACAAAAAAAACAAAAAAGACAAAAAAGACAAAAAAGACAAAAAAGACAAAATAGACAAAAAAGACCAAAAAAGACAAAAAAGACAAAAAAGACAAAAAAGACAAAAAAGACAAAAAAGAAAAAAAAGACAAAAAAGACAAAAAATACAAAAAAGACAAAAAAGACAAAAAAGACAAAAAAGACAAAAAAGACAAAAAAGTCAAAAAAGACAAAAAAGACAAAAAAGACAAAAAAGACAAAAAAGACAAAAAAGACAAAAAAGACAAAAAAGACAAAAAAGACAAAAAAGACAAAAAAGACAAAAAAGACAAAAAAGACAAAAAAGACAAAAAAGACAAAAAAGACAAAAAAGACAAAAAAGACAAAAAAGACAAAAAAGACAAAAAAGACAAAAAAGACAAAAAAGACAAAAAAGACAAAAAAGACAAAAAAGACAAAAAAGACAAAAAAGACAAAAAAGACAAAAAAGACAAAAAAGACAAAAAAGACAAAAAAGACAAAAAAGACAAAAAAGACAAAAAAGACAAAAAAGACAAAAAAGACAAAAAAGACAAAAAAGACAAAAAAGACGAAAAAGACAAAAAAGACAAAATAGCCAAAAAAGACCAAAAAAGACAAAAAAGACAAAAAAGACAAAAAAGACAAAAAAGACAAAAAAGACAAAAAAGACAAAAAGACATAAAAGACAAAAAAACAAAAAAGACAAAAAAGACAAAAAAGACAAAAAATAAGACAAAAAGACCAAAAAGACGAAAAAGACAAAAAAGACAAAAAAGACAAAAAAGACAAAAAAGACAAAAAAGACAAAAAAGACAAAAAAGACAAAAAAGACAAAGAAGACAAAAAAGACAAAAAAGACAAAAAAGACAAAAAAGACAAAAAAGACAAAAAAGACAAAAAAGACAAAAAAGACAAAAAAGACAAAAAAGACAAAAAAGACAAAAAAGACAAAAAAGACAAAAAAGACAAAAAAGACAAAAAAGACAAAAAAGACAAAAAAGACAAAAAAGACAAAAAAGACAAAAAAGACAAAAAAGACAAAAAAGACAAAAAAGACAAAAAAGACAAAAAAGACAAAAAAGACAAAAAAGACAAAAAAGACAAAAAAGACAAAAAAGACATAAAAGACAAAAAAGACAAAAAAGACAAAAAAGACAAAAAAGACAAAAAAGACAAAAAAGACAAAAAAGACAAAAAAGACAAAAAAGACAAAAAAGACAAAAAAGACATAAAAGACATAAAAGACAAAAAAAACAAAAAAGACAAAAAAGACAAAAAAGACAAAAAAGACAAAAAAGACAAAAAAGACAAACAAGACAAAAAAGACAAAACAAAAAAGACAAAAAATACAAAAAAGACAAAGAAGAGAAAAAAAAGACAAAGAAGACAAAAAAGACAAAAAAGATTAAAAAGACAAAGAAGAGAAAAAAAAACAAAAAAGACAAAAAAGACATAAAAGACAAAAATGACAAAAATGACAAAAATGACAAAAATGACAAAAATGACAAAAATGACAAAAATGACAAAAATGACAAAAATGACAAAAATGACAAAAATGACAAAAATGACAAAAATGACAAAAATGACAAAAATGACAAAAATGACAAAAATGACAAAAATGACAAAAATGACAAAAATGACAAAAATGACAAAAAAGACAAAAAAGACAAAGAAGACAAAGAAGACAAAAAAGACAAAGAAGACAAAAAAGACAAAAAAAACAAAAAAGACAAAAAAGTCAAAAATGACAAAAATGACAAAAAAGACAAAAAAAAAACAAAAAAGACAAAAAAGACAAAATAGACAAAAAAGACCAAAAAAAGACCAAAAAGACAAAAAAGACAAAAAAGACAAAAAAGACAGAAAAGACAAAAAAGACAAAAAAGACAAAAAAGACAAAAAAGACAAAAAAGACAAAAAAGACAAAAAAGACAAAAAAGACAAAAAAGACAAAAAAGACAAAAAAGACAAAAAAGACAAAAAAGACAAAAAAGACAAAAAAGACAAAAAAGACAAAAAAGACAAAAAAGACAAAAAAGACAAAAAAGACAAAAAAGACAAAAAAGACAAAAAAGACAAAAAAAAACAAAAAAGACAAAAAAGACAAAAAAGACAAAAAAGACAAAAAAAAACAAAAAAGTTAAAAAAGACTAAAAAGACTGAAAAGACTAAAAAGACTAAAAAGACTAAAAAGACTAAAAAGACTAAAAAGACTAAAAAGACTAAAAAGACTAAAAAGACTAAAAAGACTAAAAAGACCAAAAAGACAAAAAATGACAAAAAAGACAAAAAAGACCAAAAATACCAAAATGACAAAATTATTTGAAATTGCCAAATAGGCAATTATGACAAATATAAAAATAATGACGAAATGATTGAAAATTTTTCATTTTTGTCATTTTCGTTTTTTTTTTTCATTTTTGTCATTCGATTTTGTCATTTATCATGCAATAAACAAAAATTCAACAAAAACCGCATTTTGGTCATTTTTTTAAATTTTCATTGTTTTGCTATGTTTTGGTCAGTTTTGTTATGTTTCACTTTTTCTGCATTGATGTCGTTTTTGTTGATTTTGTTGCCACCGCCATTTAACACTCGTTAGTCGAATACTTCAAGAGTGTGCAGGTCCTCCTCGAGCAAGGTTCTGTCTTGGACGTTTTAATCATCAACCCAATCCATACTGCATCGCGTTTCAGTTTGCGATTGATCTCCTCCACCGCCGCCGATGATCTGCCGACTATATCAATGTCATCGTCAAAGCAGATACGATTTTACTATGAATCGCCGTGAACATAAATACAGTAGAATTTAATGTTTACTGCGAATAAAATTGAACAGTATACAACTTTATGTGCCCTTGATTACATTGATGGACCTTGTTATAAAAATACTGAATGGCAATTTCCAAATACTGCGTATGCATATTGTCATCTTGTGAACGTCCTTAACTTTAACTGTTGGTTTAATAATGCATATTTTGTTGATCAATCTTCCCTCAGTCTCGATCTCACAACGTTCCGATCCCTCCGATCCCTGTCCTTCGATACTTCCTCGGCACCATTTCATGATGATACAAACAAGCAAATTTGTTCATGTACAGTTGAGAGTTCCGTTTAAAAATCAGTTGATCGTATAAAATATCACTGACTGCATCATTTCGGACTCCAAATCTATTAATAGATACCGTTTTTTGATTTACAACTTTAACCTATCTCATAGACGATTCTATTACAATCAATAATAGTATTCAGCGCTGTGCGATCTTAGCTAGCTATTTACTGTACTGTTAAACGATTCGACAATCTTTTTCTGTCGGAGATATCTTAGAAGCAGCATCTGATTTTATGGAATCATTTATCACAGAACCGGATTTTTTGAAGCATCGCCTGTGTTTTTGCAAACGCCGACTGCATGTGCCATTTTTTTCATTTTTAAATTTTTTTCTCAATTAAAACTGCCTTCATTTTTGCAACAAAATTCGTCAAGGATTTCAAATTTTTGCAATTGTTGACATAAGATGATTACGATATTTCTTAGCATAGAAATTGCATTATTAACAATTATTTACCGATTAAGTTTATCTCAATAAGCGAATTTGAATGACAAGTACGAATAGATTGTTTAAATTCCATTATACGATGTTCTCATAATTACTGTACGACCTTTCATGGAAATAATATTACATCATAGATTGCAAGCATGAAAGATTGCTTAGTTGTACAGTGGGATTAAATATTAAGCTTTACACAATTCTACTGCGATTCAAAACAAGTTTATTGATCATTCTATACGATTAACAAAATGTTATCAAATATAATAAACTATACAATCCATAAACGATAAAATATAACTTGGTTTAGCTGAAACATGATGTTTATGCAATTCCAATCTAAACTGGATGCTGATACAATCTACAATGAACACTACTTTACGATTTCTGGTTATATGGGTAGACCGTTTCTCCATGGCGGCGGATTAGGGTTCGGGACAAAACTTTGTAGGCGGCGGCTTTGAGATTTAATCTAAACTAGAAATAGAAGAATTTCGATACTAGATTTTAAAATAATAATTCCAAACGATTCCGTATATCTTCATGCTTAACACTAGAAAGACCGCACCAGTCATAATGACTGGTCTGACATTTAGTTTGTTGAATATCTTTTAAATTCTTCGTTTTAAAAATTCGCAAAAAATACGACTTTTCATGAATTTTGAATCTCTACTCTCTAGCTCTTTTAATGAGCGCTTTCTTTTAGTTTGATTCGCAATCTTCATTCAAAACAATGATTCCTAGTTGATTTATGGTGAGCAGAACTGTGTCATTCGTTATAAAATTATTGATTTTCGAAGCGAAGTCATGAAGATTTGTGGAAAAAGGTCTCGGATTGACCGCTGTGTAGCGCTTCAAGCACTTTACTCCCAATTTTATTGATCTGTTGCTCAACTCTAATCAAACTAATCCGTCTCACGATACAAGTTGACGAAGTTGAGTAATTTACCATGGGTGCCATCAATTTAAAATTAACTTTTTTGCATGCTGAAGGTAAAAAACAACGGCATTTATAGACTTTTTCAAAAAATGCTATATTCGACGAAAATGCGGTGAATCCATGCACCATAGTGAAGAACCATGTATATAACACCATTTTTCTTTCGAATCCATAAATGCCGTTATTTTTAACCTTCAGCATGCAAAAAAGTTGATTTTGGAAGAATGGCAGCGAATCCATGCACCCATGGTAAATTGCTCTACTTATAGAAAAAATATGCTTTTAAACCTACATATCAGGCAGGCGCGGTCCTATGGGGGGGGGATCGGGGTGATCACCCCCCCTTAAGCGGCAAAAAACCGTTACAAAATACTCGCAAACGCTGGAAATTCTATAAAATCTTAGACATTTTCTTAGAAGGAGTACTTATAAATTTTCAAAATTTTCCACTCCGTGGGGGTGTCTATTAAATAAAAGAAAATATTAATCACTTAAAGGCTCAAGATTGAAAAAAGTCGGTCCGCCAAACTAAAAGAGCTGTAACTTGCAATTCCCTGGACCGAATTTTACCAAATAACTTTTGATGAGGTACTTACAGCGTTGAATTCGAATTTGCTGACCATATACGCTGCCGGCCATAAGTTTGGGATCACCCCCTCAAAATGAAACTTATTTGTTTGGCCATATTTATCTCACTCATCTTATAACATATTGCATTTCTTTTGATCTCATTCTAAAGTCTATGAGCAAAACCTTCTTCGTATGTTTTTGGCAAAATGTTTATGTTCAGAGATCAGTTCAGGGTTGGGTGGACCAAATTCGAGTTGCATTTGAATAAAAATCGAAAAATTTTTTTTAACTACTTAAGTTATCGATCATAAATTTGGGCCCACCCCTCAGTTTGGTGCATCGGCAAAAAGTTTGGGATCATGCGAAACATGCAATTTAATTTCGTGTGTATCTCTGTCATCAAACAACGTTTCGCTAATCTGATAAGTAATCTTGAATGCTCATGAGTTTTTTTTTTTCGCTTTTTGGATATTTAGTGAAAATGTTTTTTCAGACTAACATCGTTAAAACTTAAGCTATAGTTTGATCATTTTTTTAATGTTCACCAAATAGTCGGTATGTTCAATAAATACCTGCAAACCTGTTTCGACCATAACTTTGTTATCTTACAAGTACAAGCAGATCGGTTTGGCTTCATGTTTGATAGATAGAAGTAAAAAAGACTTGAGCCTCTAAGTGTAAAACTACGTTTGGGGCCATTCAGGTACCACGTGGACAAAAAAAATAGATTTTAACCCCCTTTTCGCTCTCCGTGCACAAGTGTGGATATTTGGCAACCCTTGCCCCCTTTCCCAAATGTCCTCCTGAACATATTCGATTTATGTTGCTTTCATCTAATACTACCTACATTTCCATTTCTTGGTTTATTTTTCATTGCAAGCTCCGATTTTTACAGAATGCATCTCCATAGCCCACATTTTTTGCTTAATTAAAGATACCGAAACTGACTAGACAATTTAAATTAAAAAGATACATTTTCGTAGATAATGGAAAAAATTAGAGAAAAATGAGCTATCAAAGAACGAAAGAACATAAGCCGTAAATATCATGAATTTTTCGAAAAAGAAACAACGGCTCACCGGCTGGACTTGAACCTGCAATCTCCGCTTTGCAAGCGGAGTGTATCTTTTTCGAAAAATTCATGATATTTACGGCTTATGTTCTTTCGTTCTTTGATAGCTCATTTTTCTCTAATTCTTTCCATCATCTACGAAAATGTGAATATTTTCAGGTACAAAGATGTACCAAGCGATTTCATAACATCAGTATTGATAAAAAGATACATTTAAATTTCAGATTTTTTAAAAAATAATTTCTTATTTTGGAACGTTTTTGAAAAAAACAAGCTTTGATTGCATTTGCCTCGACGTAGCAAAAATGATCGATTTTGATTTATTGATATGAAACGATTCTTCATAATTTGGTAATTTTTCAGATTTTTAGAATTTTAATTTACATACTTTTACGTTTGGTGTCGAGAGGTGTCGGATAAAATCTAATAACAAATCGAGTTCAGAAATTTATTTCAAAATTCAGTTTTTAAAAAGCACAGGCTCTAAAAACTTGCCTATGTTTTAATTTGTCCCAGGTGAGATAAAACTATTCCGTCATCCCCGACTATTTTCTCGGAATCAAGGCAATCGCTCAAGTTGAACATTCGGAACACATTTTTCTAATTTTTGACCAACACGGCTGGATATCAGGATTCACACCAATTATATCATCGATACTATTTTAAACTCATCTATACAATAATATTTAAATTTTGAATAGAAAGCCAGCTTAATAATTTAGGTTACAAATCCACTCGTAATCTGAATTTTTTGTTATTTGAATTGCAATTGATTATGATTTTTCACTGAAATATTGAAATAGTATTAACTTTAGGAAATTAACTCTTTATTCAATATTCTTTTATTTTATTCAAACATTTGGAAATATTAAGAGCATGAAGAAAAAAATACTACTTTTCACTTTTTCATAAATTGTTCGTTGCAAATTACTTAGTATTTCTTTGGATTCAGTTACAAAAAAAAATCCAGTATGAGAGCTTGAAATTCAAGAAAAACACATAAAAATAAAGTTCCAAAAGCTTCATACCTAAGAATATGATTTTGGTTATTTAGAATTAAATTTATATTTAAAAATTGAAGAATTGGAACAAAAATTAATAATAATTCGATACTTTCGAACAACGATTCAGCAAAATACTTCAGAAAAATAATTAAATATTCAGTTTTTAATTTAGAGCAGTTATAAACGAACACTTTTCTCGAATAATTGTTTTGGAATTGTTGCAAAATGAGAAAAATGAGAATCATTAAAATTTTGGTGAGGGTCTTACGCAGATATGAAGATGACCAGTAAAAATATTGTGGATAACTTGAAATTTTTTTTAATATTCTTCTACAAAAATGTGTCTTTAATTTTAATGTGTGAAATGACATTTATATCGGCAAACTCTTTAAAGAATTCTTAAAGTTAAAATTTTTAAACTTTAAATTGTAAAAATTACGAAAATTATCTTTTTTTTAGCACTTTTTCGCAGTGAACAAGATTTGCAGTTGATTTATAAAAGGATATCAAAATAGATGTATTGAAAAAATTTCTTAAAATTTTTCACTTTTTTTTCTCTAATTTAAATTTTTTCAAATTACAACCCTACAACTATACAAACCTACAAAATACAAGTCTTATTTGCAACTGTAAACCCTCTCCCCCCTTCTCCCCTCCTCCACCCTGTTTCTCAAAATAAACGTTTTTTCAGCAGATATTTACGATCCTTCTTATTTACTGATTTTTGAAAATTTGGAAAATCACCCCCCCCCCCCCCCCCCCAAGAGCCAACTCTAGGACCGCCCCTGATATCAGGTATGATTATTAGCAACATGTTGAAGAACTTCAGAGCGGTAGGTGCTAGAAAATATCTACTACGACAAAATTGGAGTGAAACCGTCACCTATTGTCAAAACCAATAACCATTTAACGTTAATTTCTAATATGATTGGTAATGTATTTCAATTTTTTGATAATTATTTTAAATATTCAATTTATAACATACACGCGAAGGTCAACTACGCCAAAATGAGGTGATTCCGTGCACCCATGGTGAAACAATATCCATTTTATAACAAAAATATTATCGAATAAGTAACAAAATAGTATCAAAAGAAAAAAAGTTAAAAATAACTATTATGTTATAAAAAATTTCCCCTTTACCAGTCATTTTGACTGGTCACGGTTATTGGTCCCTTATGCTTTTTAAACCCCTTCCGTTCTGGGGGCCTCAAATATGACTACGACGACTAACATTATTGAGATTCGTTTAATTTAAAACAAATTAAATCTGGAAAGTTTTGTCGAATTGAAGTTGCCAGGATCCTTTAACCTCCGATCGAAACCTCAAATAAAAAATACAGATATACAGTGAGCGAAATAAGAATAGCACCACTATGTATTTTGCTTGTTAAAATATGAATAATTGAAAATCAGCCAACACTTTGTTCTATAAGTTGTTTTCAATTGTTTAACGAATAAATCAAGCATAAGTTTACTTTTTTTGGACGTTGCAATTGGCGTTGAGGACCAAAACTATGGAAAAAGGGTGCGAAATAAGAATAGCACCACTTGTGTTTTTTCAACAAAAACAAGATTATTTCTAAAAATTTACTGTGTAAAAGTGAATAATAATACTTCTACGAATCATCTGAATAGATAACTGTATGTTAAGGAGTTTTCTAGAATTTCAAAGATTTTCAAAGGTTTTAAAAAGGGGTTTAAAGAGATGCTCCTCTAGCGTTTAGGAATTTGATACTTGAGCTATAATACTTGATCAAACTGCTTTATATCTTCATTATCATTCATAAGTATGATCCAAATTGACGAAACGTAGATTTGATGCTGAATTTGAATAAAAAACAGGCTTCAAATTCAAAAATACTAATGTTTTTAAATAGTCAAACGCTATTTCTCTAGTTTCAAGTCATAGATGGCAGCACTATCTTGCAATTAAACCGAATTGATGCCCATTCTCGAATATTTGGGATTAATTCAGGTGTGCTGGATGATTTTGGCCAAGAAATAAGTACTTGGTACTGTGTGACCGCCTTGGAAATTCTAAGATCACAATATCAAAAAATAAGAATTTCATCAAGGACCCATAAAAGTGAATTTCTTGGACCGATAATCAGAATAATTTTGTACTTTCCGATGGAGTTTGCTGAACCAGATAACTAGCAGTATTATTGGTATGATTTGAAATTGAATCAGAAGTTGAGACGAGCAGGAATTTCGGTGGTGGTATATTCTTGTGCTGGTGATTTTTTTTGCAAATTCGGAAAAGTTTTCTGCAGCGTGAATCCAACAAAACTGTGTTGGAAAACTGCCTCGAAATGATGAATATGAGCCTTAATATACCTGAAAAATCAATATTGAGACTGAATTTGGTTTTAACGGCAAGATAGTGCTGCCATCTATGACTTGAAACTGGAGAAAGTGATGTTTATTGAAAAAAAAATCTAAGTTTATGAATTCCAACCTGTTTTTTTTCTGATTTAAAATGAACCGAAAATGTTCGATTCATCATTTCACATCATTGTAATGAAGAAAGTAAGTAGTTTGGTAAAGAATTACAGCTCAAATATCAAATTCTTTAGTTCCAGAAGAGCATCTCTTAAAACACCATTTTAAAACCTTTGAAAATCTTTGAAATTCTAGAAAACTCCTTAAAATGCAGTAAACTATTCAAATAATTCGTAGAAGCATTATTATTCACTTTTACACAGTAAATTTTTAGATATAATCTTGTTTTTGTTGATAAAACACAAGTGGTGCTATTCTTATTTCGCACCCTTTTTTCATAGTTTTGGTCCTCAACGCCAATTGCAACGTCCAAAAAGAATAAACTTATGCTTGATTTATCCGTTAAACAATTCAAAACAATTTATAGAAGATAATTTTGGTGATTTTCAAACATTCATATTTTAACAAGCAAAACACATAGTGGTGCTATTCTTATTTCGCTCACTGTATGTATACTCAGATAAAATTGCAGTGTTCTCAAGCGAGTTTCGATCGAGTAATTAATCTCACGATTCTCCAAATGGTCCCAATCGAACTCGAGAGATTATACAAAACAGAGAATAAAATCCGATTCAATTACCACTCAAGAATATTCGACTTCTTCTTCCCGGGAAATGTGGTCACCGACAAACGACAAGACTAAATCTAACAATTCCGTGTGAGTAGGTATTCAAATCCGACCGCCGCGCCGATTCACAAAAGCCGGAACGAATGAATCCACGGTCGGAACGCCCAACTAATTGTGGTTTTGGTCCGTCATGACCCATTGAATGCCGAGTGTCAATGTGGAAAAATATTTCCCTTCATTAAATGTAACTTCCATTAATTATGTCTGTGAGATTGTGCGAGCGAGGAGGGAAAAAGGTTCCTGGCTCCTGAAGATGTTCTTAGCTAGCATCAAGTATTTAACTCCCCTACACGACGAGAACGTTTTAACATTTTCCCTTACGATTAGGTTTCTACCTTGGTTTTTCCCTCGAGAGTGTTTGGTTTGCTGCAGAAGACGGTTTGATTCGGCTAGGAAGGAAAAGGGAAGCACAACATGAATCAGAAGGTAGGAAGTAACGAAAGTCGTAAGTAATGTGAGATGCTGGGTACTTTACGTGGGTACCAATGTATGGCATCGAGCACGAGATTATTTGTTAGCCGCAGTCAAATTCCCATTCAAATTCACATTCCATTCAATGTTTGATTAATATTCTTTTCCCCCTCCCCATCATGTGCAATGATGTGAGGTAATGAATAAATTGTTGTTTCTGTCCAGAGGCGTTACTGGTCTTCTAAAATTCTTAATACATAGAAATAAATTGAAAAATGTTGCAAAGCAAAATCACTGAATTCAAAATTTACTCTATCTTATACATTAAGTGAGTGAACAATATACCGCAAAATGAGATAAATAGGGACAAAAAGGGGGAAAATCATCAAAATTTGAATTTACACAAATTGTTAAGATTTTCCCCCTTTTTTCAGAATTATAAAAGTATTTCTATTCTCGTTTTAATAATATTCCCGATTATACATAGCTCGATTTACCTTGCAGTGTTTTTATTCTAATACAACTATGTTCTTAAAAATGTTAAAATTTTTGCAACTACCTACCGGTTGATTTTTTCATTTATTTATGAGCAAAAGAAACTTAAAAATGCTAGTCTAAAATTTGAAAAACAACTTCATCAACAATTTGACGGCATATAAGAATTATCTAAAAATTTATTTGGGAACTCATTTTAAACTATTACTTTATTTTGTTGTGATAAAATTCAATTGCCCTCGAAAACATAAGGTGATAAAAAATTAATCGTAGATTCGAATGCTAAGATTTTATTCCGAGAAACTTCAATGGGTTTTGACGGAGAATGAATGATCAAGTTCTTGAACATTTTTCATGAACATCTACACGAATTGCATAAGAAAAACTATGCTATAGTTGAAATTTATCAATAAGTCGAAGTAACTACACAAATTACTCACTGAGGAGTAAGACTCTGTTCTACCTCTGTTCTTCTGAAGTTTAACTGAAGTTCTACCCATAAGGACTACTGACAGTCACCATGAGTTACCATAAGTGAGTTTTATTTTTTAAGATAGGTGGAAATAAAGTTTTCTTGGCGACTGAAAAGCCTGGAGTTTTTATGAATTCTGATATCAGCGTTGTTAAGTTGGTTTTAAAAAAAATCTCCATGGTGGTTTCCACTTTTTTTTAAGCTGTAAATAATCAGAAGTGGCACGAACCTAAAATATAGGTTTCGGGTAATATGACATCACAAGCTAAAATTGAATACCTGTTACGACAAAGTCACTTAGAAATTCACGCCTAACATATCTCGTTTCACGTCTTATTACCCACAGCTCGTGTCTCACTAAGGTCTTACGTCTTAGGCCTTAGGTATCAGTTCTCATTTCTTGTATCTTAGGCCGCGTTTTCACAAAACTCAGTATTCATGTATACGTATTGATGCGTTTATCTTGAAAATTTCATCCGTAATGTACACACTTTTAATGATAATTTAAAGTTTCAGAATATCAGAATATTTTTTAAAAAATGAAATGAACTTGTTTTTATACTCATAGAAGTTTCAAAACTCTATATTCAATGATTTTTAAAATCATAATTTAAGTGCAATTATTGCACTCATCGATAGAAAAAGCCCCTAGATGTAGACTTTTGATGTCTGTATAACAGTTGAAGGCTCTGCTGGAGCTTTCAAATGAGCTGTCAATTCTGGCAAACAATATGCTTCTCTTTCCAGCATAGGTGAATTTAGGCTAGGGAGACAAAGGGAGACAAAAGTTCCAACTGCTGGATTTTTCGACTGTTATAATGTGTGCAACATTTCATTTATGCACGCATCAATAAGAAATTTTGTGAAAACGATGCCTTACATTCTCTCTTATTCTTACTCTGCACTTTCAAAATCTTACGTATCGCGTTCCCAATTTATCCCTCATATCGCACGTCTCTGTCTGGCGTCTCACATCTGAAGTCTGAAGCGTTACGTATGTATGTTCTTACATTTATGCGTTATACGTCTGACGTATTGCGTTCTGCGTCTTCATTTTAGAATCTCACCTTCTCACATTTAACCTCCTAAGTCTCGCGTCTAATTTTTCACATCTTACATGTCACGTATCATGTCTTGCGTATCATAGTGCTCGTATCTTGTCTTAGGTGTCACATCTCACCTTCTCAGCTTCTCATATTTCACTCCTCAGCTTTCACATTTCACCCTGTTACATCTCACGCGTTACACTTCAGCTTGTGCTTGTCAAATTGAGCAACTCACACACATTTGTTCTTATTTCTCATACGTCCTACATCTCGCAACTTACATCACAAGTTATTATCAGAATCTTGTCACTTCTCACGTCTCGATTCACCTTGTCACGTTTCACGTCCCTTGCCTTACGTTTGACGCCCAATGTGTCACGTGATACCTTCTCATATGTGTCATGTCTTGTTTCTCACGTCTTACGTGGCTTCATTATATGAATTCGATTTCTGCTCGTGAAGCCTGTTTACCTGATTTTCATATCGTAGAGATTTTATGCCGTCTTTAAAAAAAACAGATCCTTTTACTAGACGTTTATTTTTAATGTTAAAATTTTTTAGGGTATACATAAATTTGGGTGGTTCAAAAATAGATCTGTCTCCAATTAAAACCTTAAGAACCAACATTGCTTCTAAGCCTAACATAAAGTTTCATGCCAAATATTGGCTTAAATAATTGGTTTAGTGGCTAATTCGATAGATGAGCTCATTATGGAAATCCTTCATGAGAAAGCAGAGATACACAGATTTGAAGCTGCTATGAGCTGTTTCTACACCGTAATCGTTCGAAATAACATTCAACGTTGCCACATTGAAATCTGTATTTTGATCTGTATAAAATCTCAAATATCTCAATTGAAATGATTATTCAAAATTTTGATTCCGATTTTATAATGCGTAGCGCGCTCATTTGAACTACGCTCCACATTACTGCGTCTATTTATTTGTGTAACATGTCAAATCAGTGTTTATTCTGTTATTTTGCTACACACGAATAGTTTTTTTTTTCTTAAATTAACTTTGTACGAATAACTGCAACTGCAAAACATTGCATGAAGTCCAGTTTCCAGTGCGTCCGTTGCAAATACATGTCCGCTACAAGTTAAAAAATAAATTTACGTAAAGTTTCGAGTCGGCGAGAAAAATATCCACAGTGTGTGGCATCTGGCATCCTCATGTATGCTCTCTCGCCATGAGAGCCATATTGAGAGATAAGCGATATTGAACAATCGGTAGCACAAAAGGGCTAGAAGAAATGTTAAATAATTAGAGATTAAAGAAAAATTGAATACATTATTAATCGATAGTGAGCTAGGTTTCAGTCCATGACCGTCGAAAGTTGTAAGCGTTGCTAGTCTGTCGGAGGATGTTGCAGTGATCTTGTTGTAAATTTATTTAAATAACGTTGCTGTGGTGTTCGTGGGGTTTAAGGGTTTCTCTTTGGTGAGGCAGTTCACAAAGCCACCCTAACCCAGTGAACGACAAAGCGAAAATGTTCGTTCTACAACCCGCCACCAGAGGACCGTTGGAAGATGTGAGCCGCATATGGAGCGAATTGGCGAAGGGGCGAAATGATCGGGCAAAGCGAAAACAGACGCAGACGAGGGCAATGAACGGTAATGGGGTTAAAGCAGGTCAAGACGGAAATGGTCATAGACTTTGCCATTAGTTCGCGAACGCATTCAGAGATCTCACGCAAAAATTCAGAGATCCTTTAATTAGTTCAAATACAGAAACGTGTGGTGTTTTGTTCTTCCCGTTAAAATTGTGGAACAGGAACTACCACCCGCAGAAGAGTCCCAGAAGAAATCTATTGGTGACAAACAATATTAGAACTCCAGGACCCCGCTGTTTTGAGTTAAACTCTAAACTGACTCAATCCCAGAGCGTCTTGCGCGACGCCCTATAACGTCGACCAACAACCGCTACAACGTTGGTTTGATCTACACCGATACCTGGTTCAGCACCCAAGGTGGGACCAGGTACGCCATTGCCACGCGCCGCTTCGCTTACCGTCGAAGACCCAACAGTGCCCGGTTCAGCACCCAAGGTGGGACCGGGTACACTCTGCGAGAACCAGCGGACCTCAAAGCCGACATCAACGAACCCGAGCTCGACGCCGAAGGAGGAAGAAGGAGCACATTCCCGCTACTTTTCCCGCAACACAGCTAAAGGTCAGATAGAAGTAAGAAAGTGGTGGGTGGAATCCTAAAATAATAAAAGGTACCAATTTGCTAAGCCGAGGAGTTTTCCCTTAGATTTCCCGAACTTCCCTGCAACGTAGTATTTTTGTGGTAAGCGTGCCGACCCTAGGGATTGATAGGGGTTCACAGCACTTTCTACCGATTGGCTAACAGCCAGTCTTACAAAGTAGAAATAAAATAAAAAGTTAAGAAAGCCAGATTTCAGCCCATGGGTTGAGGAGGAATGAATCAACCTTAAGGATGAAAATCCCTGAAAAAATAGAAAAAAATCATGATTTTAGCCGGGTTATAGCCCATGGCCATTAGTTAATAAACTCCACAGTTAGCAATGTTTTCAGCCCATTTGCCGTCGATAAATACATAAGCCTGATTTCAACCCATGGCAATCAATAGTGAGCCGGGTATAGCCCATGGCCATCGATAATACATAAATGAATGAGTCGTGTAAAGCCCATCCAATGAATGAATGAATAAGAGAGAGAGTAGGTAATTAAAATTCAAAACGAGATAATGTGGCATCCTCGAGTAGTGTTCACTTTGCTCTCTCACCATGAGAGTCATTTTGAGAGACATGCGATATTTAGCCATCGCTAGCATAACTGACCGTTCTTGTATCTAGAACCTCATCAGTTGTGCGTCAATCTCGATGTATGATTCTCAAACACAGATTTCAAAACTGTTTTCAAACCCTTGCTTTTTGTGTTGTATTTTAACGGTACAAAACTCTAATCTGGAAAATGTTTTTGGTTTGAACTTTTAATCATCAAAGTAGATTATTATCGATACTCAAAGCATAATAGAGGCCCCTAGAATCAAAGGGGTGCAAGTGCCAAAATCATCAATTTGGAGTTAAGTATACCGAACGATTTTTCATGTTTCAATTTACATCTGGTGAAAAACTCAGATTTTATAAATAATATTATTGACACTTTTTGATTACATTAAAACTGCCCGAATTCGAATAAATATATGAAAAATCGTTCACCTTCACAACTTTGAAGCGTGTTTTCTCGAAACTATCATTTAGGCACCTCTCTGATCCCAAGCCCCTCAATAAAAAAAATATCTTGGAAAATTCTAATTTTCTGAAAATCTGTATAAAATCTGAATAAATTTCCAATTATCTGAAATCTGTATATACAGATTCTTGGTTTGCAAAATTAAAAAAAAAAAACATGTATGATTACGGAAAACTTTGTAAATGTGGTATCGCTGATAACAATTAGTTTCAGAAAACCAATTTATGGAACAATTGTAAATGTGGTATCGCTGATAACAATTAGTTTCAGAAAACCAATTTATGGAACAATTGAAAGTGATTTTTCACAATTTTTATAAATTTTTGTCAATTTTTTGTCATTTTATGTTAATTACTATCAAATTTTATCAATTTTTGTTAATTTTTGTCAGTTTTTGTCAAGTTTTGTCAGTTTTCGTCAATTTTTGTATTTTTTTCATTTTTTGCAAAATTTTCTCAAATTTTTGAAAAATTTTGGAGGTGTTTTTTTATTTCTGTAGAATTATATAAGGGAGAGTGGGGTAACGTGGGCCACTCTAAAATCTCAGCTGTGTGTTGAGATAAAAATCTCAATTCAACTGTCATCGTCGTCGCTGGAATAGGAATTTTTCATGAAACATCAATAAGTCACACAAACGCAACCAATATGCAAGTCATTGCTTGTTGGGAATCATGAGCCACTTTTTGTGGGGTATCTTGGGCCACCTATATTTTGGTGTTTTTATACACATTCAAAACTTAAAATACGTTATTACTATCTGTAAAGTTTTTTTTATACCAAATTAAGGGTTATGAAAAATGTTTTGTTCATCTTTTCTTATTAGATAGAGACGAACATAAATCCTATATAAGGAATTTTTCCAAAACGTTTCCGAGCCAGGTTTAAGGAACTATTCGATCATACACAACTCTCCTTTTTATTTTCTCATCTGAAATGGCTTTAAAATAACTGAATGAATTATGAAATTTCAGTTTTGGGTCCACTCATAAACATTGCACGTTATCTAGTCAATTTGGATTTGGGCCCACGTTTCCCCACAGTTTTTCAAAATCCAAAAGAAAAATTTTAAATAGTCAGAACTCGGGAAATAAATGTATTTAAAAAATACAAAAATATGCCAAATGATACCTTAAAAATGTAGAAAACCTTTCGATTTTTATCATTTCATGTATTAAAATAAAGAAATTATGAAGCAAAGAAGAAAAGTGGCCCATAATACCCTATTATAATTTTTTGGAGATTTTTGCCAATAATTGTCATTGTTAATTCACTTTTTGTTAATTTTTGAAAAAATTTCTCGATTTTTGTTAATTTTTCTCGATTTTTGTTAATTTTTCTCGATTTTTGTAAATTTTTGTAAATTTTTCAAATTTATATAAATTTATGTATTTTTTTTAAAGTGTTGTAAATTTTGTAAATTTTTGTTTATTCTTGAAAAATTTTGTAATTTTTTTAAATTTTTGTAGATTTTAATTTTTTTTGTAATTTTTGTAAATTTTTATTGTCAATTATTTAAAAAATTTTCAATTTTTTAAATATTCTCAATTTTTGTAATTTTTTTTCAATTTTTGCCAAATTTTAAAAAAATTTGTAATTTTTTGTGAATTTTGCAAATTGGTGGTTAGACCATGTGGAGCGTGATCTGACGAATGTGGGATGCCCGAGAAGTTGGAGAACGTTTGCCTTGAACCGAGTGATTTGGAGGAATATTGTTCATCAGTTTTCGTGGAACGGAACACCAAATCAATAAAATAAATAAAGTGATTTTTCACCTTTGTGAGATCAAATAGTGTCAAATTGCCAAACAAATTCGAACCACCCCTTAAGGTCCATTTACGGTTGACGTGTAAATAAAAATAAAAAATCCAATATCGTAAATGATTAAACCTATAGTTGAAGGATGAAATGCAATCCGGTCTCGTTTTTAAAAGCAGTTTTAAATTGGTTGTCGGTTGGAATTTCATTCCTCAATCATTCCCCATCGATTCCATCATGTTACAAAAACTTTTGCGAATAAATTACCCTGAGAAAACTGAAATATTACAGATCCCGAAAGAGTAGTCTCCAATAAAGAAAACAACTTGTCAATTTTGACAGTAACGAAGCGCATTGATAAATAGAACGCTGTACAAAAAAGTTAACTACTTACCTGTGAAATACGATGATAAAAACATAGATACTACCAGATTGAACAAATTTTGCCGTAATAAATGAAACTGCTCGTGTTTTTCATCAAAGCAATCGAAAAATTCCCTTTAATTCAACCACGGTATAAGAAGTTCAGATACCGGTATTTAGATTCTAAAGGAACGTTTCGCACTCACATTAAGCGTTCCAACAGATTGCCTATGATATGTCCTCTCCTCATTGCTTACTCATATAACTAGTAACGGTATTCATCTGTTTGGGCGATTGCCGTTTGGTCTCAAAAACGCACCCGTTGTGTTCCGAGGAATTATAACTTCGGTTCTCTCATTTGAAAACAAATGATTGCTGCGATTGAAAATGGAAACGATTTTACGCTTCTTTCCTTGAATGTTACTGAACTTAATCGTTTATTATAAAAAAAATCAATCAAATTCAATAACGGTGTCATGAATGAATTATCCCAGGAAGGAATAATTTAAACTTAGAACCCTGGTGACGTCTCTATCCTTCTTTTGTAACCAAAAAAAACCCTCGTCCGGAGGACTGGCGCGGCCGATTTCCAGTTCACGGGGTAGAGAGGGTTCTCAAATGACAAAATAATTGTTACCGATTGCTTGCCAGCTTACTTGCTGACGATATACATTCATATGTGTACCTACCTATGCGCTTTTGTCTGTCGGAATCTCGGTTTCGGTTGATCACGAAAAAAGGGCCCGACATCTCTTGACTTGGACTTAACTCGTGGATGGATAACACCACTTCACCGACTCAAGATCGGAGTCAAGAGTCAATTCAATAGCTCAAGAGGAGACGACGTAAACGACGACGGGGATCATTCAACAACCGCGCACGTACTTGAGGAATTCAATTGAAACTTGAAAATGCGATTATACGATGATGTGTTGTGTACATAGTTAGGCAGGATATTAAGATTTAAAATTAAGAAGGCGATCACAGGGGGATCTTTTGGGAAATTGTAGTCCATTAACCATTATGATGAGATGAGCAACCTTCCTGGGAGGTTGAACGATCTCCCCCGAAAAAAAAAACAACCTCCAAGCTAATGGGAGTTTAATGTTCCGTTTGTCTATTTTTTCCCCCCATTCTAGCGTTCGTTTCCTGGGTGCGATACTATTCCAACTTCCCGAAGGAGCTGCGGCGAATTTTCGCCATCAAGGCGGTCAACATGGGTCACTACGCGAAGAGTTTGGGTCTGCGGGATCCGCCGAAGCAATTTATGCGGCACCACACTGGACCGAGAGACGGAGACTTTGGTGATGACGGAGGAAGTGGCGAGCGGAAGTTTAACAACCGGGGCAAGCAAGGAGGAAATCGGTCGTTTGGCGGCACCGGCAAAAGGTAATTGTTTCAATTTTTCGTTCTATTAAGGCTGTAATTCATCTCGCTAGATTTATTTAAGGGGTTTTGTGTGTTTGAAAAATTGTTTAATAATAGCCGCTGAGAGCAAAGCATTACCGTAATCCGGGGTAAGATTGATCACTTTTTTCAATATATTTCGATTATTTTTTCTGTTAAGGAGAATGTGGCATGTTTTATATTTTTAAACCCAGTACTCAACTCCTATGAACGTCATACATGGTTGCAGAAATTAATTAGACTACTTTAAATTTGATTTAAAAATCGTTTTCGTCTCTGTTCAGAATTTGATGCTTTGGGGTGACATTGATCAGTCTCTATTCTGAAGGTTTTAACGAGTTTTCTTGATCATAAAGGATACAAAACATCTTCATAATATTTACATGTACTAGTTCATCAGTTTAACCTTGGTCCTTAACGTTTTATTTTAAAAATATTTATAATCGAAAAAAATAACTATGATGCTGCCTACATTTAGGGGCAAAAATAATAATAATTGTTAAATAGTTTGAGCTTCAAAATACAAATGAAATTTTACCTTCACACATTTCCCTAGGCTTTCCCATTATTTCCATTTTAATTTTTTCTTCAAAATTAACGATTTGATAGGGTTCATATCCATCTGTCCAATACAGGCTTACTCTTGGAAAATGTCCTTATTTTTTAAATATCAAAAATTTATCATTCAATGACTATAAAGAAAAGCACTATAACCGTTCATATACAAAGGATAAAAGTTGTTCTTTCACATTAAACAACTTGTTTGCTTCTGAATGCTTTTTGGTATCATCAGGAGAGCTGTTTGTTTGTGAGCATTGGAGAAAATAGATATTTTAAGATTTTTAAATTAGATTTTTACTGAAAGAAAAAATTTCAAATACAAACCAAATTTTGCCTATTTGATACTCAATTAATAGGCTCTCAAACGTAGAAAACAGTTTTCAAAAATTCAAACTACAGACTGAGTTATTGATGATAATGTGGAAAAAATCATTGTTAGTCAAAGTTACCCCGGTGATCAAAGTTACCCCGTTTTACGGTACCTAAAAAGCGGCAATGTGGTTGATCTTTAGCAGGGAATATTTTTCAGTAATGAAAAACAGATAACTGGGGTGGAGGAAGGACCCAAATGGGCCTGCGGGATCACCGAAAAAAAACAAAAAACTAACAATTTCTTAAACAATCTGCTACAAACGCAAGAATTCAGTTGTTGAATAGTGAATGAATTTAAAACAATGAAAGGTTCTTTATAAATTTTATCTGAAATGATTTTTTCTGTTTGTAATTTCGTTTCTCGTTTCTGCCTTTTTTTTAAAGAAAAACTAAGATTAAAGAATCGTTGCATTTCATTTTCTATCATTCATGTGCAAACTATTATTAGAGCTGGAGTTTTCTGTTGCGTACCTCGGATAGTCGTTTGTAACGACTATTTGTAAACTAAGGAAAAATGTATACGTATATGCTTATGATACATACACCGCCAGATCTTGTCAGCATCCCGGTGAGTAGTAAAAGTACATTTACTGCTAATCTTAGCTCGGGCAGGCCCACTGTGCAGTATTGGGCGCAAAGACAACTGGAACCAAGGGAGGAAGAAACGTGGACAACAGTACCATACGTTTCCATTTTAATAAAATGTTTAAGATGTTCACTTTGGAAACACATTTGCTAAAATTTACTGTGCTTCTTGATGGTGACCCTTGTGAGTACGTCCTTCTGTTGATGAAAATGAGGTTTTTCTGTACAGAAATCCAAAACAATGCGGTATAAATTGAATCCCACAACAACACAAACCGCGAAAAAATTCAATATCTTCCCTCCTACACGAAATAAATCTATGAAAAAGTACTTTCCTTTTGTAAAAATGTCTGGAAAATCGATTGGACGTAGTTTCAGATGCCGCACGAGCTCACGAACTGAGTTATAGTGTCTTTTTAACCCCTATTTAATTTCCCTATATTTTGTAAACAAACCTGGAAAAAAACTACTTTAGACAACAATAGACCTATCAAGTGTGTTTTTTTCTGAGGAATCCATTGGAGGCTGCACCGAACGCTTCAGAAAATGGAGTTATTGATGTTTTTACCTTCAATTCCCCTACATTTTTCAATTATTCCAGAAAAAGCATGTTCGACTTAAAATTTTTGAACCAAATAGGACGTATGTTGTGTGATTTTTTCCGAGAAATTTAATGAATTCTGTTCGAATCACCGCACTCATTGAAAAATGGAGTTATGGCTGTTCTGCCGCTCATAGCAAGTCCGTCCCATTTGCGTTTTTGTCATTTTTCAGTTTATCGCTGGAATCACTTTAATTTTATCTGTAGTTTCAATAGAAAATTTTGTTTTCAGCACTTTGTTCTGATGAACATTGAAAAAAACCTCAAGTCATTTTGTCCCATCGCACAAATGATCGCAAGTCGGTCCCATGTAGCTTTAATCATCGCATGTCGGTCCCACTGCCATAAGAGCCCAGCAAATGATTTTAAACAGAATTAAAACGAAAAATCAAACCTTATAAAACGAAAAACTTTAGATTGCCGTTGCAGTGACAGATTCTGGTGATTACTTTGATTAAAAAAGCATACAAGTGGCGAATTTCTATGGATCATTTTACGATTTTTCATTGTCGTTTTTCTCTATTCAACAAAAACGCAAATGGGACGGGCTTGCTATGAGCGGCAGTGTTTTACCTTCAATTCCCCTAGATTTTTCAAATACTTAGTAAAACGCATGTTCGGACTTGAAAATTTCGAATCAAACGGGACGTATCTTGTGTGATTTTTTTTCGAGAAATCCAATAAAGGCTGTTTCAGCTACCGCACGCAATGGAAAATGAAGTTATGGCTGTTTTTACCCCCATTTCCCTACATTATTTTATATTATTTCAGAAAAAAGCATGTTCGGACTTGAACATTTTGAGCAAAATAAGACGTTTTAAAGTGATTTTTTTCGAGGAATCCAACGAAGCCTATTTGAGCCACCGCACAGATTGGAGTTATGGCTGTTTTACCCTTAATTTCCCAATATTTTTCAAATTGTCAAATGTCAAATGCAGCATGTTCGGACTTGAAAATTTTGAACCAAATGGGACGTATCTTATGTGATTTTTTCCAGGGAACTCAACGAAGCCTGTTTGAGCCTTCGCACGGATTGGAAACTGGAGTAATGGCTGTTTTACCCACAATTTTCTGAATTGATTGAAAATGTTGGGAAATTGTGGGTCAAGTAGGCTTCGTTGGGCTCCCCGGAAAAAAATCGCATAAGAAACGTCTCATTTGGTTCAAAATTTTCTAGTCCGAACATGCTTTTTTCTCAAATATTTGAAGAATGTAGGGGAAAGGAGAGTAAAAAGAGCCATAACTCCAGTTTCCAATCCGTGCGGTGGCTCAAATAGGCTTCATTGGATTCCTCGAAAAAAAAATCACACAAGATACGTCCCGTTTGATTCGAAATTCAAAGTCCAAACATGCGATTTCTTAACTATTTCAAAAATGTAGGGGAATCGAGGGTAAAACAGCAATAAATCAATTTTCCGAAGCGTGCGGTGCAGCCTCCATTGCAAAGAGCCTGCATTGGATTCCTCAGAAAAAAATCACTTATTGTTGGAGTACTAAGGAAAGTACTTTTTCATAGATTTGTTTCCTGTAGGAGGGAAGATATTGAATTTCTTCGCAGTTTATACACATTTTTCCCCATTGTGCATTGGGTAAAAATCAACCAAATTTTGCACACTTTCTCATTGACGTGTATTGTTTGCAAACAGTCAAACTCGAAGTCGTGTTTTTCGATTCAACGAAAATGGAGGTGAACCAACGTGAGTCGAAAGAACAAATTCTTTACAAACACCTGGAAATTCCTGACCTGTCGCACCGGCAAATAGGAAAAATTTTGAAAATTCACCATTCAACCGTCTTCAGAGTGTTGAAGCGGTTGACGTTGGACCACCGGCAAAGGAGCTGGAAGAAAACCGAGATCGGAGAACAAAAAGACGGAGGGAAAGGTAAAGCGGATGATTAAAGCAAATCCCCACGTCTCAAACCGTGATTTGGCTAAAAAGATCGGCATGTCGCAGAGTTACGTCCAGAAGAAGTGCAAAGAAGAAAGCTGGACTACATACATAGAAAGTACAGAACTTCCCAAACCACGATGAGCGGCAACAATCGATGGATAAAACTCGGGCACGAAATGTCTACGAGAAGATGCTGATAAAATATGGCAGCTGTGTGATGGACGACGAAACGTATATAAAAGCCGATTTTAAGCATATTCCGGGGTTAGAGTTTTTCACCGGCAAGAACAAGTTTGATGTGGACGACAAATTTAAGAAGAAAAAAATGTCGAAGCTCACCTCCAAATATATCGTTTGGCAGGCCATCTGCTCTTGCGGACTGAGGAGTGAGCCTTTCGTGACAAAGGGCACAGTAAATGGCGAGATCTACAAATCTAAGTGCTTCGAGAAGCACTTTTTTGCCGTTCTTGCAGCAGCACGACGAAGCTCCGCTATTTTGACCAGATTTGGTATCATGCCACTATTCTTGAAGTGTCCTGGAGTGGTATGAGGCCAATTCTGTCCATTTTGTTCCAAAGGACATGAACCCGCCAAACTGTCTGGAGCTGCGCCCAGTGGAGCAATTCTGGGCAATAACGAAATTTTGCTGGTTTTTGTCCCGCTGCAGCGCGCTGGTTTTCCAGCAAAATTTTCAGCAATATGAATTTGAAGTTGGAAACGATCAGCAAACCCAATTGCAGGAAATCAGGAATCTCAATTGCTGGAAATCAGCACCAACCGGAAATTTTTGATTCTCCATTAGATGTTCAATATAAATTTTAATATTTAACCCGCATGGGAGTCATGTTTGAAAAATAGAAAATCGTTAATACATCTTGAGCGACATTTATTGAAATTTTATTTCAAAATAAAATAATATTTGGAAGTGGGGTGGCCGCTTTGCGCCAAGTCATGGACATCCTGCTCGATCAGAAATAAAAATGATTTATGTGTATATTAGTTGCTGTTACTAAATACTTATGATCTATTCAAGAAATTTACCCTTGGTTTGATTACTTCTTTTAATACAGTAGTTCATCGGATAGATTTCAAACTTGCGACACCTTCATCACCGTTGCATAATCGGCAAAAAACAAACACTCTTCGCGGGCAACGAAAATTAACTATATGGAACAACGTTTTCGGTCGCGATTTCGATAAATCATCACAAATTCTGCGAGCTGTCTGAAAATCCACGAGGAAACGGACCAACTAAAAGTAAACAGATCCGAATTGCAATCTAACCTCAAATTTCCAACACTTTGTAGAAATTTTCACTAGATGATCGTTTCTTTCAATATTGTTTCCAAAAATTGTTTTTTCAGCCGGTTGAATAATGGAAAACATTGATTGGAAAGCTAGCCAGTGAATCTTATGCAACTTTTGTGAACTTCCGAAAAACTTCTCTACGTTTAACTGCTGATAATTACTAAAAGACTAAAAGTTCAAAGTGCGCGGCCATTGGTGCTTTCACAGTACTCAATAAACTAACACAGTGGGAAATATTTTAACTCTTTTTTTGTTCTAATTCTATTAATTATAATTCGTCAATCGCAAATTGATAATTTTTTTAAACATACTTCATATATTTACTAGCCCTAACACACTTGGTTCCAACTAGGAGTTATCGACTCCCACCGTTCTCTACCAAAATTTGTTCATCTGTGAAATAAGTTTTCGAAACAGGCATGTATAGTTCATATCATGACTTATTTTCCAACCGTAAAAAACTAGATGTAAGATAAAGTTTCTAATTTTGATAAACAGTCAATGGAAATGAGCAAAATAGCTAAGACTACTGGTATATAAATGTTTTGCGTAGATCGTATCCTGCATAGAATGAGATACCTAAGAGTCAATATGATGGCCAATGAACTCGAGCTAAACGATGACCTGTTTCAGAACAAATTATTATCTAACCATATCTATAATTTGTTTAGCATTTTGTACAACAGTCTTTATGGAAAAATACACATCGTAACAAAAAATCATAGTATTTTATTCAGAACAAAAATCAATCTTTCAATTGTTTCTTTTCAGTTTCGCCAAAGGTGGTCCCCTTCACAACGGCCAAAATCGTAAACGATCGTTTGGTGCATCCGATCGAGGATCCGGCGGCCCAGGACAGCGTCCCTTCAAGCCCCATCAGCAGCAATCCCAGCACCGGGACCTGGCCAGCTATGCCCAAAGCTCCCGCATGGTCAACACGTCCGAGTTCGATAGCGGATTTTCGTCGGCGCCCAGAAGCGGCGGCTCGGCCAGAAAGAAACCACGAAAACACTGATGATGATGTCTGTCTGATCCTTTGCTGATTGATCAAATTAGCTTCCCCGATTGCCGGGGGAAAACACTCAACTGGTTCAAAACCATAATCGGTTCCAGTTATTTATGTTGCGAAAGGTAAGTGGTAACTCCGGAGAGATCCGGATGAAAGTGTGTGCCGAAAAAACTAAGATGAAAGTGTACAGAAATTTGTTTTTATTTTCTGAATGTTTTATTGAAGAAGTGGAAAAAATAAAGCCAGAAATTCTTCCCGACAATAACAATTTGCGCAATTCAGCTCTCGGCAGTCCCGAGTGAGTAAATTAAGCCTAAAAACAATTGCGCCTGCCAGGGCAATTGCCCCGAGGAGTCAGTCGGGTGGCATCAAAACACTCAGGTGGCGCCAAGAGGCCACCGCAGAAATGATCCGAAAGCCATGAGCCGCCAGCAACCAAACCAAACCAAACCGCACCCCCACGAATGGAATGGAATTTGGCGGCATCTTTTTTGTTTGCTTCTGTTGTTTGATTGTTGTTAAATTTACCGGTGCGCTTCTTCACTCATCCGAGAGGAAGACCTTGAAGGGGAAATTATTGACCATCTCGGTAGCCGCAAAACATCAGTAGCAGCATCAGTATGAGCGGTATGTATTCTGAATTGAAGTCAATCAGAAGAGCAAACAAACTAATAAAATTTGAGCTTCAGCTCAGTTGCTACCAGTTGAGTGGCGAGAAAGTGGAAAAATCGGTTTATCGGTTCCCATTTGCGAGGATAATCTTCGCCTATTTCCGGTATATGATCCGTGGAATAATTTACCAAGAACGTCGGTAGAAAATCTTAAGATTTTAATAACTGCTTCTAAAACAAGATCTACCCCACACCACCACCTGGATGCAATTTACCTACCAGTCATTACTAATCGATTGTACGTTTGTATGGAACAAAGTGTTACTCTAAGGAAGGTGGTGAATCGACCGGATTTGATGAAGTCCTCCGAATGACGCCACTAGCACAGAATTATGCCGCCAATAGCATTATCTCAGTGGCTATGGTAATGATGATGATAATCAGATTTTTTTTTCCTCTCTCGTTCATGTTATGATTATTTTGCACCCCTCTCTCGGGGGTCCATTAAGTGATGAAAAGCGGTAAATCTTGCTTTTAGTCCCGGGAAACTGCAGTCGAAAAAAGATCCAGAAGCCAATCGGCTTCTGGTGCTGGTACCTTCACTGGGTAATTGCTGATTCGTTTGTGGTGGCGGCGGAAAATTAACACATATTTTTCTCTCCGAAATCTGAAAAGAGGGCGATCATAATAAGAGTTGCCAGGGCTTTTTTTTTTATTAAATGGCGAACACGAAATTATTGCGACACATTCAACAGGGCATAACTATTTTACCATTGGGTAAAAATCAATCAAATTTTGCACACTTTCTCATTGATGTGTATTGTTTACATGCTGTCAAACTCGAAGTCGTGTTTTTTGATTCAACGAAAATGGAGGTGAATCAACGCGAATCGAATCCTAACCAGACGCACCGGCAGTTGGGAAAAATGTTGAACATTCACCGTCCAACCGCCTCCAGAGTGTTGAAGCGGTTCCAGGAGCGGTTGACGTTGGACCACGGCAAAGGAGCTGGAAGAAAACCGGGAGCAGAGAACGAAAAGCCGAAGGGAAACGTAAAGCGGATAATTAAAGCAAATCCCAACGTCTCAAGCCGTGATTTTGCTAAAAAGATCGGCATGTCGCAGAGCTACGTCTAGAATGCAAAGAAGAGTGCTGGACTGCATACATACAAAGAACAGAACTTCCCAAACCGCGATGAGCGGCAACAATCGATGGCTAAAACTCGGGCACGGAAGCTCTACGAGAAAATGCTGACAAAATATGCTGTGTGATGGACGAAGAAACGTATATAAAAGCCGATTTTAAACCAATTCCAAGATAGGAGTTTTTACCGGAAAGAGCACATTCGATGTGGACGAAAAAGTTAAGAAGAAAAAAATGTCGAAGTTCGCCTCCAAATATCTCGTTTGGCAGGTCATCTGTTCTTGCGGACTGAGAACTGAGCCTTTCGTGACAAAAGGCACAGTAAATGGCGAGATCTATATATCCGAGTGCCTCGAGACTTGGTAGGCTGTGGCTGAACGTGACGGTTGGATTTTTTTCGGGCAGATAATTTTTAGCTCATCAAATTGAGAAAATTTTATTAGTTTTCAAGTGCTTGAATGAAAAATTGAAGTTTGCTGTTGAAAGTTTGGATATTTTCAAAAGTGATACAGTGCACGGGGAAAGCGCTACACCACCCAGATTGTCCAGGAATACTACTGCCCAGTTGAAGGTACCGCGACATTCTTCTTGCGAATGGTGATCCTGAGCCTGATTGAGATAAGTAGACTTTTTCCATTATACTCGGTTGAAGAACTGTGTAAAAGAATGTTTAAGTTTTTTAAACCTAAAAATTCTTTTTTAGGTTTAAAAAACCTGAAAATTCTTTTACACAGTTCGTCAACCGAGTATAATCTACTTATCTCAATCAGGCTCAGGATCACCATTCGCAAGAAGAATGTCGCGGTACCTTCCACTGGGCAGTAGTATTCCTGGACAATCTGGGTGAATAAAATTCAAACAAAGTAGAATTTGTTTAAAATAATTTGCAATTGCAGTTCTCTGCGGCCATTTTTGCTCCACTGCTGGAAATATTTCAAAAGAATGTTTCACTTGTTCTATGAAAACTGGAATATAAGTTTTCAATCAAGAATAAGCTTAACGGAACTGATCATGCAAGCTTTATTCAGTTCAACGAGCTTTTGATTTTGACATATCTAAAACTAATTATGATAAATAGTTTAACAAACATTTAGGTTTTTCTGTTTCGTTAAATTTGAATGGCTGAAAAAAGTGAATCATAACGATTGAAACATTTGTACCTGAACAGAGGAACGCTTTATTAGTTTAATAATTTTGTAATTGTAGAAGTTTTGATAGGCTGGAAGCTATTATGTAAATTGGTAATCAAATTTGAAAATATGTTGTTTAATTTCGTGCTGAGAGCAGGATTATTGAAGTGAACTCTAGAGAGTTTTTTCTAAAGAAAAAAGAAGTTTAAGTCAAAGCTATCTTTCTCTTCCTTTCAACAAAAATATTTATTAATATGCTGAAATTCTTTTATTTTGTGTTTAGGCAAAGATACCGTCACTTCAAGATAAAGAAGTGGGCTTCGCCGCGAACATTAATTCTTCTATACGGACTTTCGATGTTCACAACGCCACCTTAAGAGTTCGGGCAACAAGATTCATGCATCTAGCCATGGTAACCAATGTGTGTCTTGGAAAAACAAATCTGCTTTAAAAGTATTTCTGTTGGAAGTGAGTACTTCAGAGCCATCTACAATGCTTTAAATGATAAAAATATATTTTGGTTGATCTTTTGGACGAATTATTAACCTTATATTGCCATCTGGAAAAAAATATTGATTTGAATTTGAATTAAACCGAAACTCAGCTTTTCTTATTTTACTTTGTTCGAGAAGAAAATCATCTATTGAATGCTCAATTGAGAATCTTTTTGTTCATAAAAACAAGTATGTTGAAATTGATACCAACAGTGCGAATACGAACAACGGTTGCTTTGATAATTTGGTATGTTATTTAACGTTGACGTTGTTGAATACTCGAACCATTTACCCCCATGGAGGGTGTACAAGCTATTTTAGTCGCCTGTTATGATCCCTCTTCTCAGAAGGGAGCAGCACTGAGCGTATAGAAAGAATTTTCGATAAGGTACATGGGTCTGGTTTAGGATACTTTATAATATAAAAATGCGCCAAATGATTTTCGTCGTACGAGGATAGTTTTTGTTGTAGTTAGAACTAATTTTCTGCTTAGAACACTTAAATTAGATTTCATTATTGCAAATGTTGTTAAAATTCAACACAATACAAATATTAATGAGCAATTTTTGCATTTTTCATGTTTGAATGTCACCAACAGCTAGTGCAGGTTTCATGTCCTGAGATATATGTGTCAATCATGGCCGTAGGAACGGGGGGGGGAGGGGTTTGGGGGTTAAACCCCCCCCCCCCACCCATGAGGATCCAAAACAGCAAGCGAGAGGTTCTACTCTACACTAAAAATTTTTAATTTTGAACGAACAAAATTATGATAATAGAGTAAGGTTAATCAACAGTAACAAAATAGACTTAAAACTAATGGCAAAACCTCAAAACCCCAACCCAAGTCCAAAATTCTGCTACACTTTTTAAGTTTTTTTTTCACTTTTTCATCGAAATTCAGGTCTGCATATTGAATTTCGAATTAAATCAAACCCACTTCAGAGGTTCTGATTCCATAATACCCATAACCAAAAGTGTATTTATCGTAAAGTTTTTCGAATTTTGGATTCTGTATCCAACTCAGGATTGTTGATTTTCAGTTCGAATAATCATAATAAATTAGAAATGAAAAGCTGCTTCGAAATCCTGGTTCAAATTTGATTTTACATTTCATATCAAATTTGAATCATGTTCTCGAGATGATATGCATTTTCAATATTTTGATAGTAGTTTTCCGAATACGAAAAAATAGAGAAATTTTGGTTTATTTCCAAATTCGGCATTCTTGAACATAGTTTTTCCTATGTTTACATAAGATTAAAGCTTCAAAATGGCATTCCAAAATTTGAAGTAAAATTCCGATCTTTGTAAATTCATATTTAAATTCTGATTCAGAATGCAGTTTAAGAATAAATTATTTAAAAGTGAATTAAGATTAAACGGCTCTATAACTTGGCTCATAAAATGCAAATCTGGAATAAAATTCGGAAATTGGATTTTTTGTACATTTTAGAAATCGTATGGAAATTCGGATACGAATTCAAAGCCCAATTTTTGACGTCAGGTTCAGAGTTCATATTCAAAACGCAGATTCAAAATACAGAAAAAGGTTTAGGTTGTAAATGAATTATCCAATCTACATAAATTGTTGAGCAATGCAAGAGATCATGAACATAACATATTGCAGACCAATCGAAAAATATATTTTTTTCACTTGCCTACAGTGTGCTACACTTCGAAGTATAACTCGAATTGACTGAATTCAAGTGTTAAACTTTGTTTGACAAAATTGAACACAATGTTTGCCGTTACTTAAAAATGCTTATTTTGTAAAACTTAGTTCAGGGGTTTTACTGAGATACTGATTGCCAAATATCGGTGTTTCTCGTCAAAGATTTCTTTGCGGTCCTTAATGTGTTAAGGTTAAATTTTCAGACTTCAAATTTTTATACAAAATTAGTTTGTGAACACAATTCAGCTGAAAATCACAAATCAAAGATAGAATTTGAGTTTTCTGTTTTATCATCAAAACCCAAATTAAAAAAAAATCATCTATAAGATTTTCATTATGGATTTGATTCTTTATGAAAAATATTTACTGTTCAAGAAAAAATTTTGGCCTAAAAAATCTGCAAAAAAATCTCTATTTTTCCAGTGTATTGTTCAACATTATTAACACATTAAAGACATCAAAATTTGTCATTTTATGTTTCAGAAACCAACGTGAACGAACAAAATAGTCTGTTCTGTTACATTTTGTAGATTTAGATTAGATTCATATCATTCGAATTATGTTAGCATACTAGCGGCAAGCGAAAAAACGAGAAATCTCGTATTTGGTCCGCAATGTATGGCAATTTTTTTAAAACCAAATTTCATACTAAATCATTGATTTCGTTCTAGTTTGCATAAAAAAAATTGATCCGAAAATCTGATAATTTTTATCGCTTTTTTTTGAAAAATTTAATTTATTTTCATCAAAGGTTAAAATCTATGAATTTGAAAAATTGTTTGGAAGATTGGGCTTATTTGATTTGAGTATAGAATTTTTTTTTTAGGAATGAACAACTCTCCTAAAAAAGCTTATTTTATGCCGAAATCAACTAAATTTGATTGATTTTACCATCGATGAAAGCGAATTCAGCTCACCTTTTAGGTTTAGGACCAGTTTTCTAAAGTTACAATTTAATACGAAAACTTTTAAGTATTTAAAAATGAATAACCATATAGTTACAAACATAATTTCTTTAAATTTTGTTTTTTTTTCGTGAATTGTTGGGAAAAAAATCATAGATAAAAATCAGTTACAAAACCCCCCCCCATGAGTCGGTTCTTCCTACGGCCCTGGTGTCAATAGTAGTGTAGCATAATCAGTATGATAATTTTTTCAGTGATTCAAATAGGGATACGTTTGTGATTCAAATTTTATTCCATCTGTGTTTATAATTTTACTTTATTTTTCTGGAAGACGAAGAGCTTACGAAGGTGTTGCATGTTAGTTGGTATTGAAGCAAACATGAATAACATTGTTCAGTATCCATAAAGATTTGTTAAAATCGGTTTTGCTGGTATGACTTTTTTACTGGCATACCAGTGCTATTGAATTTAAATCTTTCATTCAGGAATGGAATTTTTTTAAAGAAAACTTTAATTTTATTCCATAATAGAATCTTATAATCGGAAATATCAAAATAAATAAACAGTAAGAAATTAAAAGTTCTAGATCTCGTTATTTGTTCAATTATATGAAGCAACAGAAGCATATAAGATAAGGTTTACAACCAAAACTATTGCACTAGTCAAAAGTGTCTCCTGATCATATCCTTATACCCGTACTCCAAACCAAAATTATTTTGCTAGGATGCAGAGGTGACCTCGGTCCTAAAGCGCGATATCATTCTTTCATCACTTTCTCTTTCTTCCAATCTATCTATCGACTGCTAGGACGTGGCCGGCGCCGTTATTGATGTTAAAAGAGAGAGCATCAGTTTTGGGCAATGTGAATGAGCTGTCAGTCCCAGACACCATTCATTTGACCTTTGAACAAAATTGGTGGCCTCGGTCCATCACGGAGTAGCAACCATTGGCGATGTGGAATTTGTTCCACTGAGCCACGTCTGCGATCGTGGGATTTGAAATGCAAAGCTTGTAATGATGATTTTATAAAGAGACTTTATTTTAAATCAAGCAAGGTTTTGAAAAGAGGGAGAAAATTACGTGCATTATAAATTGAGTTTTGCTGATTTCAGGTTCAACGATTTAAGATGGATGTGAGCAGTCAATCAAGCTATGCTAATTAAGCTAAGATCTATATATCCGAGTGCCCCGAGCCATTTCCCGGCGATTTAGCGTTCCCGGGAATCGGGAAATCTGACGATCCTTTTCCCGGGAATTCCCGGGATCCCGGGAAAAACCTCTACTTAACCCTCTGCTGCATACGAATTCTTATCAATATGATAATTTTAAATTTTAATGTAGTACCTAGTATTGAAAAACATTTCAAACTTTTTTAAAGAAAATTCAATAAGCAAACCAAGGACCCACAAACAACCTTTAACCGACAAACTGGTCCGATTTTAGCTGCAAAAATTTGAGAAAGAGTTCTAACTATCGATAAAAGTTAGTTAGCTAGACTTCAGGTTATTAATCAAATATTGTAAATTTTCGATAATTATCCATTTGTTTTACAATATGTCATTTTTTTGTTGATGATTTTGCTTGACAGTATCCGAAACGGAAGTTCTAAATGATAAGTGTTACAAAATAGATCATCCAGATTCTTACCGGTCAATATTAGAATTGTTTGGTTTTAAAGTCTGTTTGTCGTTTTTTACTTTTACACTAAGTTTTCGATTGGAAATTCATTTTTTCTATTTAATCAAATTCAATGTATTAACCAGATTTAAGAAAAAAAATATTTAAAACTCAGTCATCAAGGTAGAACCACTGATCACACTGACATGATTCCTAGAACAAAAATTCGACCATTTTCTGGCTAATTTTTGTAGGTCCACCGTCGGTATTCCTTCGGCGAACCTTCAAAATTTGACAAAAATATGCCCTGTAGGGAAAATGTAACTGTATAGCCTGATTTTATCGTTGAAATAGCCTTTTTTTAAAGTTGCATGCCACTTTCTAACTGGGATAGCATTTCTTCAAATCGGAGCATTGATCTGGAATTGATATTCCGTACTGTTGGAAAATTCATTTTTTCCAGTTTAGATCGAGTAAATTTGAAGTATTTGAGCACATTTTACTGGCTTCGGGCTTCCCGAATTTTTCTAATTCCCGGGAAATCCCGGGTAGGACGCTCTACTCGGGAAGCGCCTTTTGCCGTTCTTGCAGCAGCACGACAAAGCTGCGCTATTTTGGCTAGATTTGGCATCATGCCACTATTCTAAACCTGTCCTGGAGTGGTGTGGTATGAGGCCAGTTCTGCCCATTTTCTCCCAAAGAACATGAATCTTAAACAGTTTCTCACCACTTGAGATGAAATTTTGTCAAAGGGTCAAAATCCATGAAAATGTTTGTTCAAAAGAATATTAAGGGAGGTCGAAAAAAACTATAACTTTAAAATCATAATTTTATAGGCCTATATGTTAAATTTCAGCTCACTCGGTAAACTCTAGGAAGTTGCTCAACAACACTCTTGTTTTCTAGCCTTCCTGTAACGAGCACTTCGAAATCCTGTAAAGAGTTAGACAACCTGCAAAAGAGTTTGAATTGGTCATCCCGTGCGTCCAATTCTTCAGCCTATGGAATAACAAACGAAGACGTCTGGCGCCTTTCAATCGATCCTATCGAATCAACACTTGTGGAAAAGGCGTCAAATGGCCCTAATTACAAGGGAAAATATTTCTTTTGATCCCGGGCCGCTTTTGTACATTCATAGATCTGCTCAGCCTCTTTTTTTTAAAGGGAAACTCTTCATTTAACAGATTTTACCTTCCTCCTTCCCCTATCTAAATGTACTCTCACCCCTTAAGTATAAGTATTCGAGTGCCGCCGCCAAGAAACACCGGTAGCTAAATGGCTTTGGACAGCTTTCGATCACGCCCCCTATCAATTAGGCCGGCAAAAAGGCTGCTGCACCGCGAGATTTCACCGCCAATGATCTGATGCGTACTGCTGCTCGCCACTTTAAAGCTTAAAAGCCTACTCCTTAAACTTCGGAGGGGCGTCGTAGAGGGCACTCGTCAAGACCGGTAGCCGCGATTCGCAGATTTTCAATAAAATAAAATATCAAAAGGAACAACGGTTCGGTTTTCGTCGTCTTCGTCGTAGCGTGGAAGATAGATCTCGGGACGTCTCCGCGAATGGGTAGAAGTAACCTGATCGGTTGTGATGCCGCTGAAGCCGCCGGGGAGGTCACGAGTTTTAAAATGCTCCCGACCAACCTCTAAGGAAGGAGTAGATGACCGTTCGGGTGGCGTGGCTGTATCGTTCCGATAAAGATCAGCACGGCTACCGAATGTGTCGGAGATACCCACTAGGCAACTTCTGAACTGAGCTAAGGTATAGCAAAGAAAGATCGCATCATGGTAATAAATTATCGACTTTTAACACTCGTGATCGTTTTCGCCAGCGCATTAATAATGGTAATTATAATCGACACCAAATAGAAACTTGCCTGTCTGCCACCCGGTGATGATCGACCTTTTAAAGCGCGTCGCGTCGCCCGTCGCCGTGCGTCGTATTTCGCGATGGACGGGTGAAGGGATCAAACTATTCTAAGTTAACTAGGGTAACAGACTTATTTTGGACCGGGTACATATTTTGGACCACCTTGCAGCTTTTTTCCAATACTTTCCCATATATCATGTTAATCATGGACATTTTGAACAAATATAGTTGAGGCTACTTTTTATGATTCTAATCATATCTAACATGCCATTTAAATAAGCTGATAAGAAAGAGAAAATTAAAAATAAAGTTTCGATTTTTCACAGTTGAGCCGAATCAAGCCCATTTCAGGAGGACGTGCCATTAAAGTCTGTTTCACATAGAATCTGGTCACATCTTTTCATTTACTGCAGCGCCCCTAGTTGTCACATCGCGAATCTATTGACAGTGTTTTGATCCGGATGGTTTTTTTACGTAGTGGTGAAAATTTCATCAATTTGATTTGCATTTTGATGGACGACGAAACTTACGTCAAAATGGATTTTAGACAAATACCCGGTAACAAATTTTACCTTGCGAAGCGTAAAGGGAATGTTGCGGGTAGATTCAAGTTTGTTTTCGCAGATAAATTTGCTCGTAAGTTGATGATTTGGCAAAGGATCTGTAGTTGTGGGAAGAAGACTAAGATTTTCATCACTGGGGACACAATGAATGGAAATGTTTACAAAGAAGAATGTCTCCAGAAGAGGGTTTTGCCATTCATTCGGTCCCACAAAGGTCCGGTGAAGTTCTGGCCGGACCTGGCAAGCTGCCACTACAGCCGGGATGTCGTTATGTGGTAGGGGAAAAGTTCATATAACGCCCCATGTGGCTAATACGCGCCACCCTTGTTTTGAAGATTCTGAAGCATTTTAAGCCTGCAAAATATTACCAATTTGTTCTAAATGCTGTAATTGGTCATGGCAAGTATGAATTTTTCCTTAAAATGCTCCTGTGTCGTGATAATTTCACAATTTAGGTTTTTCTTCATTTCGATCTAAATTTTAAAACACTTTCAATAAGGTGTCACCAAGCAGAGAAAAACGAATAAGACAATATTTTCTGACACATCGATAGAGGAGAATCTAAACTACGATTTAATGCTAAAAAATTATAACGAACTCGCTATGGTATGTTTTTATGGGTATGTTCTATCACGGCCCATGCGCTCGTTATAACGCGCCAATCGTAGTAGGCTGAAAATAGCATTAATTTTTCAAAAAGGCCAATTTTCATTGAAAATGAACAAAAAGTCTAAAACCTTATTTTGAGCGTTAATTCAGCCCAAAAAATCAACTTTTATTTTTTTTAAATTTTGATTAGTTCATTTTGATTTTATTTTCATTCAAAGTGTCTGTAAGTATTGGTGTGTTTTCGGTCTTCGGATGCTTTCGGGTGTGTTCGGCTGCTAGGCGCGTATTGAATACACGGCGGCGCGTATTTGCAACACAGTTTTGTTCTGTGGCTTTGAATAAAGTTTTTAAAAATCAAGTTTTTTAAGCAACTATAGCAATTTGAGTAATAAAAAAATCATAGGCATTTGTAGAAAACAATTTTCTTCAACGATTGCACCCATTTTTAACACAATTTGTACGTGGAATACATAAAAAATCAGCGATTCGCTTAGGTGGCGCATAATAGGGCATGTTCCCCTATAAGGAGACAAGATCGATTTTGTTGAAAAAAGTATAAATCCACCAAACTGTCCGGATTTTCGTCCCATCGAGAAATATTGAGCTATAGTTAAGGGCAAACTGAAGAAATGTGGCAGAACCATGAAAAAACCCGGTCAAATGGAAAAGTGGTGGAACAAGATGGCGAATGAGGTTACCAGCAGTACTGAGCAGAAAATGATGGGTGGTATCACAAAAAAAGTTCGAAAATTCATCCGAAAAGCTGACGAATGATTTTTAATGTATTTTTTTTTCTTAAAGTGCAATAAAAACCCTACAAAATGACATTTTTACTTTTGTTGTACGTTATTTCTTTGCGGAGAAATGATCTATTTTATCCGACCAGTTTCTATGTGAAACAGACTTTATTGAAGTAAACTTTCAAAAGGTTTTATGCATAGCTGTGATGATTTTGGTGATGGTTTTAATAGCAATTTGACCCAAGTCGAAAAAAGGGCCGACTTAATTTCTTAGGGACTTATTTTGGACCACCCAACATAACCTGGGTATTGAACTTGCTGTTGAATGTTCATGAACGTAATAAGACGTTGTACGACGGTATGAAAAGAATAATGCACTGTGTTTCAATCGCTTAATATAAATGAAATTTCGGATTTTGATATTATTTAATCTAATCAACTTGCTAAAGCCCCAACCTGCCTTTAGACGAAGTTCACTTCAATCTGCATAAAACCGAACCAATCATTGTTTAAAGTACTTTTTTTGCATTATGCTTTAATTTACGTTAATCTGCCACATTAGTACCAACTGTGTGATAAGCAGTTGTCAAAAGCTGCAGCTTAAATTAGCTGAAAAACATGAAAAAACTGAACATGCACAAACTTTTTGATAAGATCATTATTTTTAAATGCTTCATGGAAAATTATTGACACTTTGGGTTGATTTTTTTTAGAAATAAATACACTAGAAGGGGTTGGAAAAAAAACGACAACAAATCGGCAAATATGTAAAAGTTTATTTTTTTTAAAGTTGGAATATCTCTGTTAATAGAAGAACAAATTTAACAAAAAATGTATTCAACTAAGCTTTGTATGTTTCAAAACATAGGAAAAAATTGTCAAACTGTGTGAAAATTACAAGCGAAAAAGTACTGAAAATCTAGCTTTTCAGCCCCTGTTGTTATGCATTTTTTTAGAAAAAAAACAGAAAAATTTACCTTTAACGATAACTTTTTTTTTGTAGAACAAAAGTTGTTTTAAAGATAAAACTGAACTTTTGAGAATTTTTCAGTGAAAAATCTGTGCATTCTACAGAACTGAAGCTAAACCAAATCCACTGAGTTGAGTTGATGACGAACCAGCCCGAGGCTGAAAGTCTCTATAATAAAGAAAAAAAAAGTTGATTTGATGATGTCAGACTTTCTTAACTTATCATTGGGTCGCCTGAAGGAGATTTGCGTTCTAAAAGTTGATCCTTAAGATAAGCCAATTGGCCAGTATTTAGCACTGCAGAACAAATTTATTCGAGATTGCAGTGCGCTGCCGCCATTTTCAAAACATTTGAAACACACTATAGAATGGAGAAGTTTTTCTGTTTTTACTCTATTCTTATCGAAAACTACTGATTTAAATCATAAAAAGTTGTAGAAAAAAAACAGATGGGTGTAGTAAGAAATATTCAACAATTAAGTATACCACAATAAATAGATGCTGGGGAAAATTTGAAGAAAGTTATACACTGAGGTTTTTTTTTACGCGGTATTTGGTCCCGCGTAAAAAAAATCCGCGTAAAAAAAACCGCGTTAATTCGAAAATCCGCGTAAAAAAACCGCGTTAATTTGAAAATCCGCGTAAAAAAAAACTTCGTTAATTCGAAAATCCACGTAAAAAACCCCAAAATTCGAAAATCCACATAAAAAATCCATTTTAATTAAAAAATTCGCGCAAAAAAGCACGTTACTAAAATAACGCGTAAGAACCATGATTATTTAAAAATTTGCGTACAATGATAGTTTATTTTTATGATAAAAAACAAAATCAATTAGAATAATAGAATAGTAGAGTATAGTGAGGCTTATTTGATAGTGTGGAATTCAGATCGTCTCATGTCTCAGGTCTCATGTCTCATGTCTCATGTCTCATGTCTCAGGTCTCATGTCTTATGTCTCAGGTCTCATGTTTTAGGTTTCATGTCTTAGGTCTCATGTCTTAGGTCTTATGTCTCATGTCTCATGTCTCAGGTCTCATGTCTCATGTCTCAAGACTCGAGTCTCATGTCTCATGTCTCCTGTCTCAGATCTCGAGTCTCATATTTCAGGTCTCAAATCTCAGGTCTCATGTCTCAGGTCTCAGGTCTCAGGTCTCAAGTCTCAGGTCTCAGGTCTCAGATCTCATGTATCACGTTCTTAGTCTCAGAGCTAAGATTTTCCCAACTACAAAAAGATTCTAAGTGTTTTCCTTTGAAAAAGTCTATTTTCTCTCAAAAACCGCGTTAATTCGAAAATCCGCGTAAAAAAAAACCGAGTTAATTCGAAAATCCGCGTAAAAAAACCGCGTTAATTCGAAAATCCGCGTAAAAAAAGCCGCGTAAAAAAACCGTGTAAAAAAACCGCTTAAAAAAAACCTCAGTGTATTGTTCAGGTATGCATTATAGTGAACAAACAAAACTTGACTACAAGAATAAGAAAGGAAAGATTAACTGAATTGTTCGCATGATTGCGCATTAATCGCTGACGTTAATTTCGCAAAATTTAGAAACAAAAAACTTATTTAGTTTAAGGGTGGTCCAAAATACCGACCAGAGAAATGATCAAAGAAACGAGCTTTTAGGCTTAAATCTTGTAACATTGCAACAAACGACGATATGTTTCGATAGATATTGCCTTGATCTTCGTAATTAACGGATGAAGCCGTCAAAAATTGTAACATGTACTTTTTTTATTTAAGAAAATAGCATAGGGGGCATCCATTTATTACGTAACGCTCCAAGGGGAGGTATGCGATTTTTTCCTTCGAAAAATTTTATTTTAATCGCAGCTGTTTTGTCATGCAATTTTTGCAAGGGAATAATGAGCAAACCCAATTAGTTAAATTGGTAAGCTGTGGCGTAGAGGATAGCCTTCAAGTCTTCTAAGCCCGGGGGCATGAGATCGAATCTCGGTCAGGAGACAACAGACTTGCCAACTGAGCTATATCACAATCCCGCATTTGTAAGATGATAGCCATTATACCTTCGAAAGATGTACGCTTAACTCTTAGTTAAGAAAAAGGAATCTCTTTGAGGAAACTTCAAGCTCCACATTGAGATCCTGTATGTGTTTGTGTTAGTTTTGTATTTTTTGTATTTTGTGTTTGTAACAACAATTTCTCCCCCGCAACCATGCCCACTGCTGTTTGCTGTTTTAGATTTTTTTTTACTTGCAAAAGGTGGCTTTCGGAGAAGAGGTGCCAGGTGATTTCGTCAAAAAATCTGGACACCGCGAAGAAAATGAAACAGGATTTTCCAGGACACCAGTAGATTGGTTGAAATTAAATTCAGTTTTCTTAGATTGCATAAATTAAGGGGAAACTACGGTGCTGTATACGCTTTAATTTCTGCAACAGAAGAGATAGGAAGTGAGCAGGCTTGTAGTTTATATCGAAAAAATTCGTTCAAATATCATCCGAACCAAAGATAACCATCGGTTTATGATGTTAAACTATTTCATTACAAATTCAATTATAATTAAGACAGTTTAAAAAAAAACAGGACGGCTTCTAGAAAATTAAGACACCTCTGGCACCTATGGTTTGGAGAGCAGCGTCTTTTCTCGTGAACGTACCAAGAATAAATTGTGTTATTTTGCTCTCAGATTTCTCCTCAACACAATGCGCAACAGATTTGTCCGGAGAAGG